>NC_091979.1:5145236-5294173 GCF_044704955.1 Pristiophorus japonicus
GTTCACGGGGTTGGGGGTAATATATTAGCATGGATAGAGGATTGGCTAACTAACAGAAAACAGAGAGTCGGGATAAATGGTTCATTCTCGGGTTTGGAAACCAGTCACTCATAGGGTACCACAGGGATCAGTGCTGGGACCCCAACTATTTACAATCTATATTAACGACTTGGAAGAAGGGACTGAGTGTAACGTAGCCAAGTTTGCTGACGAAACAAAGATGGGAGGAAAAGCAATGTGTGAGGAGGACACAAAAAATCTGCAAAAGGACATAGACAGGCTAAGTGAGTGGGCAAAAATTTGGCAGATGGAGTATAATGTTGAAAAGTGTGAGGTCATGCAGTTTGGCAGAAAAAAATGAAAGAGCAAGTTATTATTTAAATGGAGAAAAATTGCAAAGTGCTGCAGTACAGCGGGACCTGGGGGTCCTGGTGCATGAAACACAAAAGGATCATATGCAGGTACAGCAAGTGATCAGGAAGGCCAATGGAATCTTGGCCTTTATTGCAAAGGGGATGGAGTATAAAAGCAGAGAAGTCTTGCTACAGTTATACAGGGTATTGGTGAGGCCACACCTGGAATACTGCGTGCAGTTTTGGTTTCCATATTTACGAAAGGATATACTTGCTTTGGAGGCAGTTCAGAGAAGATTCACTCGGTTGATTCTGGAGATGAAAGGGTTGACTTATGAGGAAAGGTTGAGTAGGTTGGGCCTCTACTCATTGGAATTCAGAAGAATCAGAGGTGATCTTATCGAAACATATAAGATTATGAGGGGGCTTGACAAGGTGGATGCAGAGAGGATGTTTCCACTGATGGGGGAGACTAGAACTAGGGGGCATGGTCTTAGAATAAGGGGCCGCCCATTTAAAACTGAGATGAGGAGGAATTTCTTCTCTGAGGGTTGTAAATCTGTGGAATTCTCTGCCCCAGAGAGCTGTGGAGGCTCAGTCTTTGAATATATTCAAGGCAGAGATCGATCGATTTTTGGATATTGTAAGGGGTGATCTCGGGGGTCAGGTTCACCTCTGACCTTCTGAGCAGTTCGAATTGCTCCCACTCCCTGGGTTCTAGACTTTGGATTTATTTGGGGATGTGACAAAGTGCAGCAGACAACTTTGAGTTTATTAAGGACAAGAAAGCACAATGTCAAAACAGTCAATCACTAGAATAAGGGACACTTTACCACACGTTCAAAAGGGGTTACAGTAAATAATACACTTCCCACCTCCCAATGCCTAACTCTGACTAGGTTGGACTCCAGGGTAAACAGGGATTATGCTCGCCAATCCTTTTATTGTCAGTTGGCGGTGATTCGCGGTTTCGGGGTTCGCTGGACTCTGTAGGTTCTGCTTGCTGTGCCCCGAACGTCGTGGAAGACTTCTTATTGCGTTGTCGTCAGTTGGGTGGTGTCCGCTGATGCAGTAGGGCGTATATTGGATTTATGGGGTGAGTACCCACTTCCTTCCGTCAGCAGTAGGTTTTAAAGTTGTTTTAGGTAATGTTTCACCTGTTGGTAGCTAGGAACAGATTGCTGAGTGGAAACTTGCGAGTCTTCGGTTTCTTCTCGAGGAGTTTTTTCTTAGAATTTGTCGATCGCGGTGGTCTCGAGGTTACCATGTTGGCTCTGGTCAGTTGCCGCGATGATGATATCCGAAGTTACTGGGAACTGCTTTTCTCTGCTGTTTTGATGATGTTCTTCTTCCTTCTTCGGTGGCAGAGCAGTGTGGCCCAGGGGTGTCATTGAGGCTGGAGACGTTGATCTTTCAGAAAGTTTTTCTCAGAAAGCTGTTCTCCCGACTTGTAAAACAGCGCCCCAATTATACTTTGGGAGCCGTTCTAATCTGCGCGCCAAATCAACCCCAATTCTTTGTCTTAATTTTGGCAGGCTTAGTAATTCTTTGTCATATTTTGACGAGCTCGTTAATGAAAAGTCATTTCGGATGTGTCGATCTGTTGAATTCGTTTTTCGATTGGGAAAATTAGTTTTGGTATTTACATTGTCTGTCTCGGCCTGGGTTTTCCATGCGGGCTGGATGGGCCATTAACATTATGTATGCGTTGGATGGGTTGGGATGGTTGAGAAGGGGGATTTAATAATGGGAAATGTGGAAATGGCTGAGACCTTAAACAATTATTTTGCTTCGGTCTTCACAGTGGAAGACACAAAAACCATGCCAAAAATTGCTGGTCACAGGAATGTGGGAAGGGAGGACCTTGAGACAATCACTATCACTAGGGGGGTAGTGCTGGACAGGCTAATGGGACTCAAGGTAGACAAGTCCCCTGGTCCTAATGAAATGCATCCCAGGGTATTAAAAGAGATGGCGGAAGTTATAGCAGATGCATTCGTTATAATCTACCAAAATTCTCTGGATTCTGGGGAGGTACCAGCGGATTGGAAAGCAGCTAATGTAACGCCTCTGTTTAAAAAAGGGGGCAGGCAAAAGGCAGGTAACTATAGGCCGGTTAGTTTAACATCTGTAGTGGGGAAAATGCTTGAAGCTATCATTAAGGAAGAAATAGCGGGACATCTAGATAGGAATAGTGCAATCAAGCAGACGCAACATGGATTCATGAAGGGGAAATCATGTTTAACTAATTTACTGGAATTCTTTGAGGATATAACGAGCATGGTGGATAGAGGTGTACCGATGGATGTGGTGTATTTAGATTTTCAAAAGGCATTCGATAAGGTGCCACACAAAAGGTTACTGCAGAAGATAAAGGTACGCGGGGTCAGTGGAAATGTACTAGCATGGATAGAGAATTGGTTGGCTAACAGAAAGCAGAGAGTCGGGATAAATGGGTCCTTTTCGGGTTGGAAATCGGTGGTTAGTGGTGTGCCACAGGGATCGGTGCTGGGACCACAACTGTTTACAATATACATAGATGACCTGGAAGAGGGGACAGAGTGTAGTGTAACAAAATTTGCAGATGACACAAAGATTAGTGGGAAAGCGGGTTGTGTAGAGGACACAGAGAGGCTGCAAAGAGATTTGGATAGGTTAAGCGAATGGGCTAAGGTTTGGCAGATGGAATACAATGTCGGAAAGTGTGAGGTCATCCACCTTGGGAAAAAAAACAAAAAAAGGAATACTATTTGAATGGGGAGAAATTACAACATGCTGCGGTGCAGAGGGACCTGGGGGTCCTTGTGCATGAATCCCAAAAAGTTAGTTTGCAGGTGCAGCAGGTAATCAGGAAGGTGAATGGAATGTAGGCCTTCATTGCGAGAGGAATGGAGTACAAAAGCAGGGAGGTCCTTCTGCAACTGTATAGGGTATTGGTGAGGCCGCACCTGGAGTACTGCGTGCAGTTTTGGTCACCTTACTTAAGGAAGGATATACTGGCTTTGGAGGGGGTACAGAGACGATTCACTAGGTTGATTCCGGAGATGAGGGGGTTACCTTGTGATGATAGATTGAGTAAACTGGGTCTTTACTCGTTGGAGTTCAGAAGGATGAGGGATAATCTTATAGAAACATTTAAAATAATGAAAGGGATAGACAAGATAGAGGCAGAGAGGTTGTTTCCACTGGTCGGGGAGACTAGAACTAGGGGGCACAG
The DNA here is from genome assembly GCF_044704955.1 of Pristiophorus japonicus. NCBI lineage: Eukaryota > Metazoa > Chordata > Chondrichthyes > Pristiophoridae > Pristiophorus > Pristiophorus japonicus. Next base: position 5,148,807 of record NC_091979.1, read on the forward strand.
CCTCAAAATACGGGGGAGACAATTTAAAACCGAGTTGAGAAGGAATTTCTTCTCCCAGAGGGTTGTGAATCTGTGGAATTCTCTGCCCAAGGAAGCAGTTGAGGCTAGCTCATTGAATGTATTCAAGTCACAGATAGATAGATTTTTAACCAATAAGGGAATTAAGGGTTACGGGGAGCGGGCGGGTAAGTGGAGCTGAGTCCACGGCCAGATCAGCCATGATCTTGTTGAATGGCGGAGCAGGCTCGAGGGGCCGAATGGCCTATTCCTGCTCCTAATTCTTATGTTCTTATGTATCAGTCGACGCGATAGCTCGCCGCACACATGTCACTGCTAGTCATCCTTCTCGCCCTCGGGTGCCAGTCACTCTTGGCCCAGCCTCCACGGTTTGTGGGGAAAGCTGTGAGGGATTGTCGGCCCGTTGTTTGACCTCGGGCGGGGGGGGGGGGGGCCTCGCGGTTCCGATCCTGCCCTCAGCTGACATCGGCAGACATGCCCCCGGTGTCAGCAGTGGCTCAGTGGGTAGCACACTCACCTCAGGGTCAGTAGGTTGTGGGTTCAACTCCCACTCCTGGGACTTGAGCACAAAAAATCCAGGCTGTCACTCCCAGTGCAGTGCTGAGGGAGTGCTGCACTGTCGGAGGTGCTGTCTTTCGGATAAGACGTCAAACTGAGGCCCTGTCTGCTCTCTCAGGTGGACACCAACGATCCCACGGCACTATTTCGAAGAAGAGCAGGGGAGTTCTCCCCAGTGTCCTGGGGCCAATATTTATCCCTCAATCAACATAAAAAAAATAGATTATCTGGGTCATTATCACATTGCTGTTTGTGGGAGCTTGCTGTGCAAAAATTGGCTGCCACGTTTCCCACATTACAACAGTGACTATGCTTCAAAAGTACTTCATTGGCTTGTAAAACGCTTTGGGATGTCCGGTGGTTGTGAAAGGCGCTATATAAGTGCAAGTCTTTCATTTTGCCCACTCTAGCCCAGAGCTCAAACTGTAACTCCTGCTCTCCTCCCGACTGCAGCCTGGGCAGGGATCGGCTCGGGCAGGTCAGGCCCCGGGAGTGAGCCTGGTACTCCCGTGCCCCGCATGGCCCAGCACACCGGGGGCAGCGGGGGGCAACAACGACACTTCCGATCAATCCCGCATCGACTGAGGGGCCTATTCACAGGCTGCCCTACAAGGAGAGAGTGCTGCGGGAAATAACATTTATATAGCGACTTTCACCACCTCAGGACGTCCCAAAGCGCTTTGCAGCCAATGAAGTACTTTCGGAGTGTAGTCACTGTTGTAATGTGGGAAACACGGCAGCTAATTTGCGCACAGCAAGCTCCCACACACAGCAATGTGATAATGACCAGATAATCTGTTTTGGGGGGGAAGGTCATGGCGGGCAGTCACTGGTTATTTTTGCTGATGTCGGCCGTAGCTCAGTGGGCAGCATCTCGCATCTGTGAATCAAGTCCCACTCCAAGTCCCAACCGAGCACATAATCCAGACTGACGCTCCCAGCGCAGTACTGAGGGAGTGCTGCACTGTCAGAGGGGCAGTACTGAGGGAGCACCGCACTGTCAGAGGGTCAGTACTGAGGGAGTGCCGCACTGTCGGAGGGTCAGTACTGAGGGAGTGCCGCACTGTCGGAGGGGCAGTACTGAGGGAGTGCCACACTGTCGGAGGGGCAGTACTGAGGGAGTGCCACACTGTCGGAGGGTCAGTACTGAGGGAGTGCCGCACTGTCGGAGGGTCAGTACTGAGGGAGCGCCGCACTGTCGGAGGGTCAGTACTGAGGGAGTGCCGCACTGTCGGAGGGGCAGTACTGAGGGAGCACCGCACTGTCAGAGGGTCAGTACTGAGGGAGTGCCGCACTGTCGGAGGGTCAGTACTGAGGGAGTGCCGCACTGTCGGAGGGGCAGTACTGAGGGAGTGCCACACTGTCGGAGGGGCAGTACTGAGGGAGTGCCACACTGTCGGAGGGTCAGTACTGAGGGAGTGCCGCACTGTCGGAGGGTCAGTACTGAGGGAGCGCCGCACTGTCGGAGGGTCAGTACTGAGGGAGTGCCGCACTGTCGGAGGGGCAGTACTGAGGGAGTGCCGCACTGTCGGAGGGGCAGTACTGAGGGAGTGCCGCACTGTCGGAGGGGCAGTACTGAGGGAGTGCCGCACTGTCGGAGGGGCAGTACTGAGGGAGTGCTGCACTGTCGGAGGGGCAGTACTGAGGGAGTGCTGCACTGTCGGAGGGGCAGTACTGAGGGAGCACCGCACTGTCAGAGGGACAGTACTGAGGGAATACTGCACTGTCAGAGGGACAGTACTGAGGGAATACTGCACTGTCAGAGGGACAGTACTGAGGGAGTACTGCACTGTCGGAGGGGCAGTACTGAGGGAGCACCGCACTGTCAGAGGGACAGTACTGAGGGAGCACCGCACTGTCAGAGGGACAGTACTGAGGGAGCGCCGCACTGTCGGAGATGCCGTCTTTCGGATGAGACGTTAAACCGAGGCCCCGCCTGCTCTCTCAGGTAGATGTAAAAGATCCCATGGCCACTATTTCGTAGAGCAGGGGAGTTATCCCGGTGGCCTGGCCAATATTTATCCCTCAATCAACATCACTAAAAAACATTCTATCCTAGCTTTTCCCCTGGCAACCGGTGTCAGTCCATCCCATTGGTAAGCAGGAAACTCTGCATCTGCTGACAATGCACGGGGTCCCCGGAATAGGTCAACGCTTGCACTTCAGTGATTGGCTGCTGCTTGTGAACCCTGGGCCTCCTGATTGGCCTCTGCTCATGTACAATGGGCCTCGGTGATTGGCCGCTGCTCATGTACAATGGGCCTCGGTGATTGGCCGCTGGGTTATATTTATTTCTCACAGATCGCTGGAGAACAGGCGATCAGACTTGGTGATTTTAGAAAGGAACTGGAGCGATATCTGATGGGACTGGGGATGAGCGGGGATAGATCGTTTTGGCCGGGTCACTTCTCACGCACCGGTCCCCCAGACCGTGCCTGCGTTTATCTGGACGCGGCGTGCTGTGGGGTCCTGTAAGTGGCCTGACCGGGTCCCCAGGGGTTGCCTGCCTTAGGCCTGTCCAAACTGTCCCAGGGAGTCCTTTACTGCTGCCGCAGAGGCCTTTGCTCACTCTCACTCAGGCCCCAACACTGGAACTATTTACATGGTAACCCTGTCTCACTGTTACCTAATCCCCACAGACCAATTTAGATGGGGTCAGAGAGGGGTTGGACTGCTGGTATTTTGATCATAAACAACAGGTGACATTGGTTTAGATTTTAATATCTTACCCCACCAGACCTTAACCCCCACCGCATTCCCCGAGAGCTAGCAAAGATTGTGGGAGAGAGACAGAGACAGACAGACAGGTAGAGACAGGGAGACAGATAGAGACAGGGAGACAGAGACAGGGAGACAGATAGAGACAGGGAGATAGAGACAGACAGACAGATAGAGACAGGGAGACAGAGAAAGAAAGAGAGTGACAGAGAGAGACAGACAGAGACAGAGAAAGAAAGGGAGAGAGAGAAAGAAAAAGAGAGCGAGAGAGCGAGAGAAAAAGAGAGAGAGAGAGAAAAATATACAGAGAGGCAGACAGAGAGAGGCAGAGGCAGACAGATAGAAGAGAGAGAGAGAGAGAGGCAGACAGATCGAAGAAAGAGAGAGGCAGACAGACGAGAGAGAGAGAGAGAGAGAAGCAGACAGATAGAAGAGAGAGAGAGAGAGAGAGCGGCAGACAGATAGAAGAGAGAGAGAGGCAGACACAGAAGAGAGGGAGAGAGAGAGACAGAGAGAGAGCGAGAGAGAGGCAGACAGATAGAAGAGAGGGAGAAGCAGACAGACAGAAGAAAGAGAGATAAAGAGTTTGGGTCCCCAGATCACAGTAAAGATGTGATTGCACGAGAGAAGGTACAAAGGAGAGTTACGAGGAAAGATTGGATAGGCTGGGGTTGTTTTCTTTGGAACAGAGGAGGCTGAGGTGAGACCTTATTGAGGTGTATAAAATTATGAGGGGCCTGGATAGAGTGGATAAGAAGGACCTATTTCCCTTAGCAGAGGGGTCAACAACCAGGGGGCATAGAGTTAAAGTAATTGGGGGGAGGTTTAGAGGGGATTTGAGGGGAAATGTCTTCACCCTGATGAGGGTCTGGAACTCACTGCCTGAAAGGGTGGTAGAGGCAGAAACCCTCGCCACATTTAAACAGTACTTGGATGTGCACCTGAAGTGCCATAACCTACAGGGCTACGGACCGAGAGCTGGAAAGTGGGATTAGGCTGGGTAGCTCTTGGTCGGCCGGCACGGACACGATGGGCCGAATGGCCTCCTCCCGTTCCGTAAAATTCCATGACATTTTAACCATTTTACCCACAGACACGAGTTGGAAAAGAGTTACATTTAAACGTTAAGAGTTTTAAAGCAAAGTGTACTCACACAGGTTTTGAAAAACCACTTAGATGGAAGGCGATTCAGTTGCAAATGAGCTGCACATTGAAGTTGTTTCCCCAACAGCGGGACACAATAAACCATGTGTGAATCTGCTCTCAGTTCTTGACCATCACCTCACACCCATCGTGTTGGGAAGTCCTTGGTCCCGACTGCTTGGCAGGGCATTGTCCAGCATGGACCGTCCTCTCTGGTTGTGAGCACAGTCATGTCTTAAACAGAAAGGTGTTGGGACAGGACGCCCCCAGACTCTAAAGGTTAGAATGCCAGAGGGTCGTTGTTTTGAGTCGAGACTAGACGACCTACTGATGCGGGAACGCGTGGCGTATTCGTTATTTTGTATAATTGCGCAAAGACCAGTCTCGCTGGTGGGATGAGCTGAGTCCATAACCGTTGCCCTGTAGCGCCACCTGCTGTCTGAGAAATGAAACTCCTGATTGACCACGTCTTACTCAGAGTTTGGAAAGATCAGAGAGGTTCAAGTGGAGGCTCACATGAGAGACACGACCTCCGGTTCAGATCACAAAAGGGTCCTATTGTTAGCCGCTGGTTTACGCAGTCGCAAGGTTAAATACTGGTCAGTACAGCCAACCATCGTCATATCAGCATAGGTAGTCCCTCGGAATCGAGGAAGACTTGCTTCCTTAGGTGGCTGAACAGTCTGATACGAGAACCACAGTCCCTGTCACAGGTGGGACAGACAGTGGTTGAGGGAAGGGGAGGGTGGGACTGGTTTGCCGCACGCTCCTTCTGCTGCCTGCGCTTGGTTTCTGCATGCTCTCGGCGATGAGACTCGAGGTGCTCAGCGCCCTCCCGGATGCACTTCCTCCACTTAGGGCGGACTGGTCTTTGGCCAGGGACTCCCAGGTATTGGTGGGGATGTTGCACTTTATCAGGGAGGCTTTGAGGGTGTCCCTGTAACGTTTCCTCTGCCCACCTTTGGCTCGTTTGCTGTGAAGGAGTTCCGAGTAGAGCGTTTGCTCCTCCTCCTCCAGCACATGGTGAGTACCATGGCTGTCACCACCCTGACCTACCACTCTGAACTCCAGTGGGCCACTGTACAGGCAGCACCCCTAAATGTAAGACCCACAGACCCACCATGGGAGTGACCAGCGAGAATATCTAAGGCAGGACTAGAAACTTGTAGAATCATAGAATTATACAGCACAGAAGGAGGCCATTCGGCCCATCGTTCCTGTGCCAGCTCTGTGACAGAGCGATCCAATCAGTTCCACCCCCCCACCCCCCAACCCCCGCCCCTGCTCTTATCCCATAGCACAGAAAACTTTTCCCCGTCAACTATTTATCCAATTCCCGGTTTGAAAGTTACTATTGAATCTGCTCCCACCTCCCTTTCAGGCAGCGCGTTCCCGATCACAACAACTCGCTGCGTGAACACATTCTCCTCACCTCCCCCTCTGGTTTTTGTCAATCTGTGTCCTCTGGTTACCAACCCTTCCCACAATGGAAACAATTTCTTCCTATTTACTGTCACGATTTTGAACACCTCTATTAGGCCACAGCTGGAGTACTGCGTGCAGTTCTGGTCACCACATTACAGGAAGGACGTGATTGCACTGGAGAGGGTACAGAGGAGATTTACGAGAATGTTGCCGAGACTGGAGAATCTCACCTATGAGGAAAGATTGGATAGGATGGGTTTGTTTTCCTTGGAACAGAGGAGGCTGAGGGTAGGCCTGATTGAGGTGTATAAAATTATGAGGGGTCTGGATAGAGTGGATAGGAAGGACCTATTTCCCTTAGCAGAGCGGTCAACAACCAGGGAGCATAGATTTAAAGTAATTGGGGGGAGGTTTAGAGGGGATTTGAGGGGAAATGCCTTCACCCAGAGGGTGGTGGGGGTCTGGAACTCACGGCCTGAAAGGGTGGTTGAGGCAGAAACCCTCACCACATTTAAACAGTACTTGGATGTGCACCTGAAGTGCCGTAACCCACAGGGCTACGGCCCGAGAGCTGGAAAGTGGGATGAGGCTGGGTAGCTCTTTGTCGGCCAGTACGGACATGATGGGCCGAATGGCCTCCTTCCGTGCTACAAACTTCTATGGTTCTATGATTAAACTCTGCTCAAAGGAGAACATAGAAACATAGAAACATAGAAAATAGGTGCAGGAGTAGGCCATTCGGCCCTTCGAGCCTGCACCACCATTCAATAAGATCATGGCTGATCATTCCCTCAGTACCCCTTTCCTGCTTTCTCTCCGTACCCCTTGATCCCTTTAGCCGTAAGGGCCATATCTAACTCCCTCTTGAATATATCCAACGAACTGGCATCAACAACTCTCTGCGGCAGGGAATTCCACAGGTTAACAAATCTCTGAGTGAAGAAGTTTCTCCTCATTTCGGTCCTAAATGTCTTACCCCTTATCCTTAGACTGTGTCCCCTGGTTCTGGACTTCCCCAACATTGGGAACATTCTTCCCGCATCTAACCTGTCCAGTCCCGTCAGAATCTTATACGTTTCTATGAGATCCCCTCTCATCCTTCTAAACTCCAGTGTATAAAGGCCCAGTTGACCCAGTCTCTCCTCATATGTCAGTCCGCCATCCCGGGAACCAGTCTGGTGAACCTTCGCTGCACTCCCTCAATAGCAAGAACAGCCCCAGTTTCTCCAGTCTCTCTGCATAACTGAAGTCCCTCATCCCTGGAACCATTCCAGTAAATCCCCTCTGCACCCTGTCCAAGGCCTCCCTCCGAAAGTGCAGTGACCAGAATTGGCCACAATACTCCAGCTCGGATGTAAGCAGTGATTTAGAGAAGGGTTTAGCAGCCGTGCACCTCACCGGCAGTCCCGCCCAGCACGGAGAGGCGACAGTGCGCCCAGATCTATCTGTTCCTGCACTCCCTGTAAAACTCTACCTGACAGATTACCCAGCTCTGGAGGTCAGACGTCGACATCACTTGCAAGAGTGCGGCTCGGCAAGACATAACCGGGGACCGAAATTGCCCCCTCCCCCCCCCCCCCCCCCTCCCCCACCCCGTCCAAACAGTAAGCACGCTTACCGATCTTGAAATTTTCCCTTCGCCATGGCACGGATCTTGCGCCGATATTCAGGTCTTTTGATCTGCATTTCCGGTCGGGGCGGTGTTGAGATGACGTCAGCGCTACGTGCGGGGTTTAGTCTGGCCTACGGGGCTACCGGGGAGGGGTTTCGGCCTAGCCAGCGGCCCGGTACCCGAGGGGGGGGGCAAGCTGTCGGGGGCACCGAGCGGCAGCCGATTCACTCCGGTGGGGCAATTTACCATGCCAGGCGGAAAGAGGGACACCGCTGGTCGGTGAGGGTGTTGGCGCATGCACGACGGGTGGTGCGAAAATCCGTTACCGCCGCTCCCGGCCTGGGGGCGATTTCAGACTTGTCGGCCCAGCCGTCTGCCCCCCCTCCCGGTTGGTGAGACCTTTCCACTCATTTATCATCTCCACCATCAGGTGCTAATGGGCTTTAAAGAGGGGGAGGCAATTTCAACCCCGATGACAGTCATGTGAGCGAATCGGGAGGATGTCCTACTGGACTGGACACAAGACCACTTCTGTGTCGCAATTTCTATTAAATATGGGTCCAGCAACGTGCTTAGACCGTCCTCCTGTATGGCTCAGAGACATGGACCATGTACAGTAGATTCCTCAAATCGCTGGAGAAATACCACCAGCACTGTCTCCGTAAGATCCTGAAAATCCCCTGGGAGGACAGATGCACCAACGTCAGTGTCCTCGACCAGGCCAACATCCCCAGCATCGAAGCACTGACCACACTCGACCAGCTCCGCTGGGCGGGCCACATTGTCCGCATGCCAGACACGAGACTCCCAAAGCAAGCACTCTACTCGGAACTCCTTCACGGCAAACGAGCCAAAGGTGGGCAGAGGAAACGTTACAGGGACACCCTCAAAGCCTCCCTGATAAAATGCAACAGCCCCACTGACACCTGGGAGTCCCTGGCCAAAGACCGCCCTAAGTGGAGGAAGTGCATCCGGGAGGGCGCTGAGCACCTCGAGTCTCGTCGCCGAGAGCGTGCAGAAACCAAGCGCAGGCAGCGGAAGGAGCATGCGGCAAACCAGTCCCACCCTCCCCTTCCCTCAACCACTGTCTGTCCCACCTGTGACAGGGACTGTGGTTCCCGTATTGGACTGTTCAGCCACCTAAGGACTCATTTTTAGAGTGGAACAAATCTTCCTCGATTCCGAGGGACGGCCTGTGATGATGATAGATGGAAAGGTCTATTACGACATAGTTCAGTTTCCACAAAGGTTATAGTATCTGATTTCCCACGGTGAAATTTGGCGTCTATTTTCGTAGATAACATAACAGGTTATTGCTCATTTTATATCAGCAACTGGCAAAATGGTGGAACCAATCATTAGTGAGAATGGCTTAACTTAGTTAGGGGCTCCCACAGTGCTGTTAGGGAGGGAGTTCCAGGATTGTGACCCAGCGACGATGAAGGAACAGCCGATATATGAACCGGGATGGGTATTAAATGCCGGCCTTGCCAACGACGCCCACATTCAGAGAATGAATTTAAAAAAAACATTTTTGTATTTGGGTGTAACATTTGGCCAGTACCTGCAAAATTTCCACCTTTACTTCCCTCAGCATCCTAGGATGCATCCCATCTGGTCCTGGTGACTTATCTACTTTAAGTACAGCCAGCCTTTCTAGTACCTCCTGATACGTCCTTACTACATAGTATAAATGCACACGAGGCCCATGCTTGAGAGAAGGTCAGTCTGTGACCTGTCCTTTATTTCTTAGCACCCAAGTGATGAAGGTGGGTGGAGCTTCCCCTTTTATACCTGAAGGTCCAGGTTAGGAGTGTCTCCCACCTAGTGGTCAGTGTTCTCACAGTGTACAACTTAGGTCAGTTTATACATGGGTTACAATGCTGGTTGAATACATGACATCACCTCCCCCCCCAAAGTCTTATTGGGATCACAGGTTAAGTCTCTCTGGTGGTTTACGCTCCCTTGTAGAGCGCCTGAGTTGGGGCTCCGGTTGTTGGGCGCTGGCCTGAATGTCTGCTGTTTGCGGTGCCTCAGGCCTGTCCGGACTGCCCACAGTGACTGGGCTCTCCTCCCTTTGGTTCCGGTGTTCGGTCACCTGTGGTGGAGTGAATTCTATATCGTGTTCTCCCTCTGCTTCTTCTATGGGGTTGCTGAACCTCCTTTTTGTTTGATCCACATGTTTGCGGCAGATTTGTCCATTGGTAAGCTTAACTACCAGAATCCTATTTCCCTCTTTGGCAATCACAGTGCCTGCGAGCCATTTGGGCCCTGCAGCGTAGTTGAGGACAAAGACAGGGTCATTTACATCAATACATCGCGCCCTCGCATTCCTGTCATGGTAGTCACATTGTGACTGGCGCCTGCTCCCAACAATTTCTTTCATGGTGGGGTGTATAAGGGATAACCGGGTTTTGAGCGTCCTTTTCATTAGTATCTCTGCGGGTGGAACCCCTGTGAGCGAGTGTGGTCGGGATCTATAGGCCAACAGGAGGCGTGATAAGCGGGTTTGTAGGGAACCCCCTTGGATTCTGAGCATCCCCTGTTTGATTATCTGCACTGCTCGTTCTGCCTGGCCGTTTGAGGCCGGCTTGAACGGTGCCGTTCTGACATGGTTAATTCCATTGCCTGCCATGAAGTCCTGGAATTCAGTGCTTGTGAAGCACGGGCCATTGTCGCTGACCAAGATATCCGGTAGACCGTGGGCGGCGAACATTGCCCGTAGACTTTCTACTGTGGCAGAGGATGTGCTTGAATTTAAAATGTCACACTCGATCCATTTGGAGTAGGTGTCTATCACAACCAAAAATATTTTTCCCATGAAAGGACCTGCGTAGTCCACATGGATGCGTGACCAAGGCTTGGCGGGCCAGGACCAGAGGCTAAGGGGGACTTCCCTGGGCACATTGCCCAGCTGAGCACACGTGTTGCACCTGCGAACACAAAGTTACAGATCTGCGTCTATCCCTGGCCACCAAACGTGTGACCTGGCAATTGCCTTCATCGTGACAATGCCCGGGTGCTCATTGTGGAGTTCTCTGATGAACACCTCTCTGCCCATCTGGGGCATGACTACGCGGTTTCCCCACAGAAGGCAATCGGCCTGAATCGAGAGTTCATCCCTGCACCTGTGACATTCCTCAGGGCATGCCCCGTATGTGGCTGCCCAGTCCCCATTCAGGACACATTTCTTGACTAGAGACAATAGCGGGTCTCTATTTGTCCAGACTTTAATCTGACGGGCTGTCACGGGTGAGCCTTTGCTTCCGAAAGCTTCAACAGCCATGACCATCTCAGCAGCAGTAGACCCCTCAGTGGTGGCTAGTGGGAGCCTGCTGAGTGCATTGGCGCAGTTTTCGGTGCCCGGGCTGTGCGAATTGTATAGTCATAGGTGGCTAACGTGAGTGCCCACCTCTGTATGTGGGCCGATGCTTTTGCATTTATGGCCTTGTTGTCGGCCAAAAGGGACGTTAGGGGTTTGTGATCTGTCTCCAGCTCAAATTTCCTGCCAACAGGTACTGGTGCATTTTCTTTACCGCATATACACATGCAAACGCCTCCTTTTCTGCCATCCCTTAGCCCCTTGCTGCCTGGGACAGACTTCTGGAGGCATAAGCTACCGGCTGTAACTGACCCTTGGCATTGACATGCTGCAACACACACCGACACCATAGGACGACGCATCGCACGTTAAAACTAGTTTCTTACATGGGTCATATAACATTAACAGATTGTTGGAGCATAACAAATTGCGTGCTCTATCAAAAGCCTTTTCCTGGCTGTCCCCCCAGACCCATTCGCGACCTTTGCGTAGGAGCACGTGTAGCGGCTCTAGCAGCGTGCTCAATTTGGGAAGAAAGTTAACAAAATAGTTTAGGAGCCTCAGGAATGAACACAACTCCGTCGTGTTACGGGGTCTGGGTGCTCTCTGGATCACTTCCGTCTTGGACGCAGTAGGACTGATCCCGTCTGCTGCTATCCTCATCCCCAGGAATTCTACCTCTGGAGCTAGGAAGACGCACTTCGCCTTTTTCAGTCGCAGACCTACCCGGTCCAGTCTGCGTAGCACCTCCTCCAGGTTGTGGAGGTGTTCTTCAGTGTTGTAACCCGTGATGAGGATGTCGTCTTGAAAAACCACCATCCCTGGAATCGACTTGAGGAGGCTTTCCATATTTCGTTGGAAGATCGCGGCGGCTGAGCGAATCCCGAACGGACATCTGTTGTACTCAAACAACTCCTTGTGTGTCGTGATGGTGGTCAGCTTCTTTGACTCACTTGCCAGCTCCTGGGTCATGTAAGCTGAGGTCAGGTCCAATTTTGAAAAAAGTTTGCCACCGGATAGCGTCACAAAGAGGTCCTCCGCTCTCGGTAGCGGGTACTGGTCTTGGAGTGACACCCGATTGATGGTGGCCTTGTAATCACCACATATGCTGACCAACCCATCCGCCTTGAGCACCGGCACAATCGGGCTCGCCCAGTCACTGAATTCGACTGGCGAGATGATGCCTTCCCTCAGCAGGCGGTCCAACTCGCCTTCTATCTTTTCCTGCATCACATACGGCACCGCTCTGGCCTTGTGGTGTGGTGTACTGTATACGTGCTCCACATGAACTCGTTGAACTTCAGCTTCCAGCGATTTCCCCCAGCGTTCATTTCTGCAATGTCTGCAGGTATTTTGCTCATCTCTGCAAACTCTGGCTGAGTGTGTGCCTCCACACCTCCAACATGAGCTGTTGTTGGAAACAAAAAGTCCCTTGCCAGTCGATCGTCTCTGACTGCCCCTGTGACTGTCCTTAAGTGCGCTATTAACAGGTGTTGATGGCCCCATTACTGGCCGCATTGTCCCTTGCAATGGCGTGAATCGCTGTTCAGCTTGCCATTGTCTCTGTCGAACGCCCCCTCTGGACTCGACTACATGTTGGGGCATGCCCGACTGCCCTTGTCTGCCTGGAGAACTGTGTGCTGCTTTAACAATGTTGAATCTCTGTCCCAACCATTCCTTAACACAGTCCCTATCGTCTGTTCTGCTAGTGGCCATGCTCGCGTGGTTTAAATCCCAGTTTCTCGTCGCCAATGATACGTCTTTACTATACAGTATAAATGCACACGAGGCCCATGCTTGAGAGAAGGTCAGTCTGTGACCTGTCATTTATTCCATAGCACTCAAGTGATGAAGGTACCTGAAGGTCCAGGTTAGGAGTGTCTCCCAAAAGTTCACCACCTAGTGGTCATTGTTCTCAGTGTACAACTTGTCAGTTTATACATGGGTTACAATGCTGGTTGAATACATGACACCTCATCTTCATTACGCTTTGTCCCATCCAATATCTCAACTACCTCCTCCTTCACTATGTCTATGGCAGCATCTTCTTCCTTGGTGAAGACAGATGCAAAGTACTCATTTAGTACCTCAGCCATACCCTCTGCCTCCACGTGTAGGTCTCCATGTTGGTCCGTAATTGGCCCCACACTACCCATTTACTATTTATATGCCTATAGAAGACTTTGGGGTTCCCTTTTATGTTAGCTGCATTGTGCGTTGGGATGTCATGGGGATGTGATTTGGTCTCCTAATCTGAAGAAGGACATTCTTGCTATAGAGGGAGTGCAGCAAAGGTTCACCAGACTGATTCCTGGGATGGCAGGATTGACATATGAAGAAAGACTGGATTGACTAGGCTTATATTCACTGGAATTTAGAAGAATGAGAGGGGATCTCATAGAAACATATAAAATTCTGACAGGATTAGACAGGTTAGATGCAGGAAGAATGTTCCCGATGTTGGGGAAGTCCAGAACCGGGGGTCACAGTCTAAGGATAAGGGGTAAGCCATTTAAGACCGAGATGAGGAGAAACTTCTTCACTCAGAGAGTGGTGAACCTGTGGAATTCTCGACCACAGAAAGTTGTTAAGGCCAGTTTGTTAGATATATTCAAAAGGGAGTTAGATGTGGCCCTTACAACTAAAGGGATCAAAGGGTATGGAAAGAAAGCAGGAATGGGTTACTGAAGTTGCATGATCAGCCATAATAATATTGAATGGTGATGCAGGCCCGAAGGGCCGAATGGCCTACTCCTGCACCTATTTTCTATGTTTCTATTATGGGGCTGTATCTCCGAGCAGGCCACGTCATTGAGTGGTGGTTATGGTGAGCGCTGGGCAGAAGCTTGAAGGTCACGGCTCACTGAGGCATACCTGGGGGTCCTTGTGCATGAAACACAAAACGTTAGTATGCAGATACAGCAATTGATCAGGAAGGCCAATGGAATGTTGGCCTTTATTGCAAGGGGGATGGAGTATAAAAGCAGAGAAGTCCTGCTACAAATCTACAGGGTATTGGTGAGGCCACACCTGGAGTACTGCGTACAGTTTTGGTCCCTGTATTTAAGGAAGGATATACTTGCATTGGAGGCTGTTCAGAGAAGGTTCACTCGATTGATTCTGGAGATGAGGGGTTGACTTATGAAGATAGGTTGAGCAGGTTGGGTCTCTACTCATTGGAGTTCAGAAGAATGAGAGGTGATCTTATTGAAACATATAAGATAATGAGGGGGCTTGACAAGGTGGATGCAGAGAGGATGTTTCCACTCATAGGGGAAACTAAAACTAGGGGACATAGTCTGAGAATAAGGGGCCACCCATTTAAAACTGAGATGAGGAGAAATTTCTTCTCTCAGAGGGTTGTAAATCTGTGGAATTCTCTGCCCCAGAGAGCTGTGGAGGCTGGGTCATTGAATATATTTAAGGCGGAGATAGACAGATTTTTGAGCGATAAGGGAGTGAAGGGTTATGGGGAGCGGGCGGGGAAGTGGAGCTGAGTCCATGATCGGATCAGCCATGATCTTATTGAATGGCGGAGCAGGCTCGAGGGGCCGAATGGCCGACTCCTGCTCCTATTTCTTATGTTCTTACGTAACGGCAACCTTTTTCTTCCTCAGGTTACTTGCATGAAACGAGACATTTGTTACCTTCCCTCTCTCCTACCTCAGTCCACACACTCAACTGCTTTATTGTTGACAGAAAATGCTGGAAACACTCAGCGGGTCGGGCAGCATCTGTGGAGAGAGAAACAGAGTTAACGTTTCAGGTCAATGACCCTTCGTCAGTTTTATTTCAGGTTCCAACATCCGCAATATTTTGCTTTTTCTTCAGTGTTGAAGTAGTTTGTGGGTTCGAGTCTCCGCTCCAGAGACTTGAGCACATAATCCAGGCTGACACTTGTAAAGCTTAAGAAATAGGAGCAGGAGTCGGCCATTCGGCCCCTCGATCCTGCTCCGCCATTCAATAAGATCATGGCTGATCTGATCATGGACTCGGGTCCACTTCCCTGTCCGATCCCCATTCCCTTGATTCCCTTAATATCCAAAAATCTATCGATCTCAGCCTTGAATATACTCAAGGACTGAGCCTCCACAGCCCTCTGGGGCAGAAAATTCCAAAGATTCACCACCCTCTGAGCGAAGAAATTTTTCCTCATCTCAGTCCCAATTGGCCGACCCCTTATCCTGAGACTGTGACCCCTGGTTTTAGACTCCCCAGCCCGGGGGAAACACCCTCCCTGCATCTACCCTGTCAGTGCTGATGGAGTGCTGCACTGTTGGAGGTGCCGTCTTCAGATGAGGCATTAAACCGAGGCCCCGTCTGCTCTCTCAGGTGGATTCAAAAGATCCCATGGCCACTCTTTTGAAGAAGAGTAGGAGAGTTATCCCTGATGCCCTGAGGCCAATATTTATCTGTTGCTCAACATCGCTGAAACAGATTATCCGGTCATTATCACATTACATAGAATTTTCAGGACAGAAGCAGGCCATTCAGCCCGACATGTTTGTGCAGGCATTTATGCTCCACACCAGCCTCCTCCCGCCCCTCTTGACCAAACCCGTTGCTATCTATGGGATCTTGCTGTGCGCGAATGGGCTGCCGTGTTTCCCTAACTTCAAGAAATACTCCATTGGCCGTGAAACGCTCTGGGACATGCTGACGTAATGAAAAGCACTATTATAAGCACAAGCTGTGATTGCACTGGAGAGGGTACAGAGGAGATTTACCAGGATGTTGCCGGGACTGGAGAATTTTAGCTATGAGGAAAGATTGGATAGGCTGGGGTTGTTTTCTTTGGAACAGAGGAGGCTGAGGGGAGACCTGATTGAGGTGTATAAAATTATGAGGAACCTGGATAGAGTGGATAGGAAGGACCTGTTTCCCTTAGCAGAGGGGTCAACAACCAGGGGTCATAGATTTAAAGTAATTGGGGGAGGTTTAGAGGGGATTTGAGGGGAAATGTCTTCACCCAGAGGGTGGTGGGGGTCTGGAACTCACTGCCTGAAAGGGTGGTAGAGGCAGAAACCCTCACCACATTTAAACAGTACTTGGATGTGCACCTGAAGTGCCGTAACCTACAGGGCTACGGACCGAGAGCTGGAAAGTGGGATGAGGCTGGGTAGCTCTTGGTCGGCCGGCACGGACACGATGGGCCGAATGGCCTCCTTCCATGCTGTAAATTTCTGTGATTGTATTCTATGATTTTCTCTCTCCGCCCCTCTCCCCCAGAAGCCCCGGTGCTGTTCACCAACAAGGAGAAACATCCGGAAGAGATCTCGGCCAACGAGAACGGAAAGGCGGTGCTGGCCGCCATTGTCTCCAAGGAGAACGTCACTGTGGCCTGGTACCGGCACAAGGAGCTGGTGGTCGAGGGCGAGAAGCACGAGCTGCGGAACGAGTCCCGGGTGCACAGCCTGATCGTCAAGAACGTGCGCAAGGAGGATTCCGGACTCTACAACTGCCGGTCCGCGGACGACGAGATGTTTTTCAATGTTAACGTGGAAGGTAGGAGCGGTGGGGGGGAGGGGTGGGGGGTTGAGGCGGACCGACCCAGGGCAACACCTGGACTACTGCGTGCAGTTTTGGTTTCCATGTTTACGAAAGGATATACTTGCTTTGGAGGCAGTTCAGAGAAGGTTCACTCGGTTGATTCCGGAGATGAGGGGGTTGACTTATGAGGAAAGGTTGAGAAGGTTGGGCCTCTACTCCATTGGAATTCAGAAGAATGAGAGGTGATCTTATTGAAACGTTTAAGATTATGTGGGGGCTTGACAAGGTGGATGCAGAGAGGATGTTTCCACTGATGGGGGAGACTAGAACTAGGGGGCATGGTCTTAGAATAAGGGGCCACCCATTTAAAACTGAGATGAGGAGGAATTTCTTCTCTGAGGGTTGTAAATCTGTGGAATTCTCTGCCTCAGAGAGTTGTGGAAGCTGGGTCATTGAATAAATTTAAGACATTTTCTTAACCGAGAAGGGAGTAAGGGGTTATGGGGAGCGGGCAGGGAAGTGGAGCTGTGTCCATGATCGGATCAGCCATGATCGTATTAAATGGCGGAGCAGGCTCAAGGGGCCGTATGGCCGACTCCTGCTCCTATTTCTTATGTTCTTATGTAATGGGGGGGGGCGGGTTATGAGAGGGGTACTGAGCCTGGCAGAGGTGTAGCATCGGGTCGTGTGTGCGGGCACACTCAACAACAACTTGTGTTTTGTAATGTATTTTCCTCATGGGCTCTTTGCTTAAGAATTCATAGCATCACCTTGCTGATACTTAAAGCAAAATACTGCAGAGGCTGGAATCCAAGTCATCCTGCAGCCTCTGAGCATCCTCCTCACAGCTCACACTGCCACCCAGCTTGGTGTCGTCTGCAAACTTGGAGACATTACACTCAATTCCTTCATCTAAATCATTAATGTATATTGTAAATAGCTGGGGTCCCAGCACTGAGCCCTGCGGCACCCCACTAGTCATTGCCTGCCATTCTGAGAAGGACCCGTTTATCCCGACTCTCTGTTTCCTGTCTGCCAACCAGTTCTCTATCCACATCAATACCTTACCCCCAATACCATGTGCTTTAATTTTGCACACTAATCTCTTGTGTGGGATCTTGTCAAAAGCCTTTTGAAAATCCAAATACACCACATCCACTGGTTCTCCCTTGTCCACTCTACTAGTTACATCCTCAAAAAATTCTAGAAGATTTGTCAAGCATGATTTCCCTTTCATAAATCCATGCTGACTTGGACCGATCCTATCACTGCTTTCCAAATGCGCTGCTATTTCATCTTTAATAATTGATTCCAACATTTTCCCCACTACTGATGTCAGGCTAATCGGTCTATAATTACCCGTTTTCTCTCTCGCTCCTTTTTTAAAAAGTGGTTTTACATTAGCTACCCTCCAGTCCATAGGAACTGATCCAGAGTCAATAGACTGTTGGAAAATGATCACCAATGCATCACTATTTCTAGGGCCACTTCCTTAAGTACTCTGGGATGCAGACTATCAGGCCCTGGGGATTTATCGGCCTTCAATTCCATCAATTTCCCTAACATAATTTCCTGACTAATAAGGATATCCTTCAGTTCCTCCTTCTCACTAGACCCTCGGTCCCCTAGTATTTCTGGAAGGTTATTTGTATCTTCCTTCGTGAAGACAGAACCAAAGTATTTGTTCAATTGGTCTGCCATTTCTTTGTTCCCCATTATAAATTCACCTGATTCTGACTGCAAGGGATCTACGTTTGTCTTCACTGATCTTTTTCCCTTCACATATCTATAGAAGCTTTTGCAGTCAGTTTTTATTTCCCAGCAAGCTTCCTCTCATACTCTATTTCTCCCCTCCGAATTAAACCCTTTGTCCTCCTCTGAATTCTAAATTTCTCCCAGTCCTCAGGTTTGCTGCTTTTTCTGGCCAATTTATATGCCTCTTCCTTGGATTTAACACTATCCCTAATTTCCCTTGAGCTACCTTCCCAGTTTTATTTTTACGCCAGACAGGGATGTACAATTGTTGAAGTTCATCCATGTGATCTTTAAATGTCTGCCATTGCCTATCCACCGTCAACCCTTTAAGTATCATTCATCAGTCTAGTCTAGCCAATTCACGTCTCATACCATCGAAGTTACCTTTCCTTAAATTCAGGATCCTAGTCTCTCCATCTTAATAAAGAATTCTACCATATTATGGTCACTCTTCCCCAAGGGGCCTCGCACAATAAGATTGCTAATTAGTCCTTTCTCATTACACATCATCCAGTTTAGGATGGCCAGCCCTCTAGTTGGTTCCTCGACATATTGGTCTAGAAAGCCATCCCTAATACATTCCAGGAAATCCTCCTCCACCATATTGCTACCAGATTGGTTAGCCCAAACAATATGTAGATTAAAGTCGGCATGATAACTGCTGTACCTTTATTGCATGCATCCCTTATTTCTTGTTTGATGCTGTCCCCAACCTCACTACTACTGTTTGGTGGTCTGTACACGACTCCCACTAGCGTTTTCTGCCCTTTGGTATTCCACAGCTCCAGCCATACCGATTCCACATCATCCAAACTAATGTCCTTCCTTACTATTGCGTTAATTTCTTCTTTAACCAGCAACGCCACCCCACCTCTTTTTCCTTTCTGTCTATCCTTCCTGAATGTTGAATACTCCTGGATGTTGAGTTCCCAGCCTTGGTCACCCTGGAGCCATGTCTCTGTAATCCCAATTATATCATATTCGTTAATAGCTGCCTGCGCAGTTAATTCGTCCACCTTATTACGAATACTCCTCGCATTGAGGCACAGAGCCTTCAGACTTGTCTTTTTAACACTCTTTGTCCCTTTAGAATTTTGCTGTAATGTGGCCCTTTTTGATTTTTGCCTTGGGTTTCTCTGCCGTCCACTTTTATTTTTCTTCTTTCTATCTTTTGCTTCTGCCCCCATTTTACTTCCCTCTGTCTCCCTGTATAGGTTCCCATCCCCCTGCCATATTAGTTTAACCCCTCCCCAACAGCACTAGCAAACACTCCCCCTAGGACATTAGTTCCAGTCCTGCCCAGGTGCAGACCGTCCGGTTTGTACTGGTCCCACCTCCCCCAGAACTGGTTCCAATGTCCCAGGAATTTGAATCCCTCCCTTTTGCACCATTCCTCAAGCCATGTATTCATCCTGCGATTCCTACTCTGACTAGCACGTGGCACTGGTAGCAATCCTGAGATTACTACCTTTGAGGTCCTACTTTTTAATTGAACTCTTAGTTCCCTAAACTCAGCTTGTAGGACCTCATCCCGTTTTTTACCTATATCGTTGGTACCTATATGCACCACGACAACTGGCTGTTCACCCTCCCCCTCCAGAATGCACTGCACCTACTCCGAGACATCCTTGACCCTTGCACCAGGGACGCAACATACCATCCTGGAGTCTCGTTTGCAGCGCAGAAATGCCTATCTATTCCCCTTCAATCGAATCCCCTATCACTATACCTCTCCCACTCTTTTTCCTGCCCTCCTGTGCAGCAGAGCCAGCCACGGTGCCATGAACTTGGCTGCTGCTGCCCTCCCCTGATGAGTCATCCCCCTCAACAGTACTCATTTCCTGGGATGAGGCGATTGTCCTATGAGGTAAGATTGAGCAGACTAGGCCTATATTCTCCAGAGTTTAGAAGAATGAGAGGTGATCTCATTGAAACATACACAATGCTTACAGGGATGACAGGGTAGATGCAGGGAGGATGTTTCCCCCGGGCTGGGAGGTCTAGAACTAGGGGTCACAGTCTCAGGATAAGGGGTTGGCCATTTAGGACTGAGATGAGGAGAAACCCCTTCAATCAGAGGGCTGTGGTGGCTCAGTCTTGGACTATATTGAAGACAGAGATCGATAGATTTTTTGGCATTAAGGGAATCAAAGGTCTTGGGGCAGGAAAGTGGAGTTGAGGTCGAAGATCAGCCATGATCTCATTATATGGCGGAGCAGGATTGAGGGGCCGACTCCTGCTCCGAATTCTTATGTTCTTATGTGGCTTAGTGTCAAATTTTGTTTGATAATCGCTCATGTGAAACGCCTTGAGGCATTTCTGTGTATCAGTGTTTGAGAATAGAAACATAGAAACATAGAAAATAGGTGCAGGAGCAGGCCATTCGGCCCTTCGAGCCTGCACCGCCATTCAATGAGTTCATGGCTGAACATACAACCTCAGTACCCCATTCCTGCTTTCTCGCCATACCCCTTGATCCCCCGAGTAGTAAGGACTACATCTAACTCCTTTTTGAATATATTTAGTGAATTGACCTCAACAACTTTCTGTGGTAGAGAATTCCACAGGTTCACCACTCTCTGGGTGAAGAAGTTTCTCCTTATCTCAGTCCTAAATGGCTTACCCCTTATCCTTAGACTGTGACCCCTGGTTCTGGACTTCCCCAACATTGGGAACATTGGGAACAAAGGGATGAGGTCCTACGAAACGAATTTAAGGAGCTAGGAGCTAAATTAAAAAGTAGGACCTCAAAAGTAGTAATCTCGGGATTGCTACCAGTGCCACGTGATAGTCAGAATAGGAATCGCAGGATAGCGCAGATGAATACATGGCTTGAGCAGTGGTGCAGCAGGGAGGGATTCAAATTCCTGGGGCATTGGAACCGGTTCTGGGGGAGGTGGGACCAGTACAAACCGGACGGTCTGCACCTGGGCAGGACCGGAACCAATGTCCCAGGGGGAGTGTTTGCTAGTGCTGTTGGGGAGGAGTTAAACTAATATGGCAGGGGGATGGGAACCAATGCATGGAGACAGAGGGAAACAAAAAGGAGGCAAAAGCAAAAGACAGAAAGGAGATGAGGAAAAGTGGAGGGCAGAGAAACCCAAGGCAAAGAACAAAAAGGGCCATTGTACAGCAAAATTCTAAAAGGACAAAGGGTGTTAAAAAAACAAGCCTGAAGGCTTTGTGTTTTAATGCAAGGAGTATCCGCAATAAGGTGGATGAATTAACTGTGCAAATAGATGTTAACAAATATGATGTGATTGGGATTACGGAGACGTGGCTCCAGGATGATCAGGGCTGGGAACTCAACATCCAGGGGTATTCAACATTCAGGAAAGATAGAATAAAAGGAAAAGGAGGTGGGGTAGCATTGCTGGTTAAGGAGGAAATTAAGGCAATAGTTCGGAAGGACATTAGCTTGGATGATGTGGAATCTATATGGGTCGAGCTGCAGAACACCAAAGGGCAAAAAACGTTAGTGGGAGTTGTGTACACACCTCCAAACAGTAGTAGTGATGTTGGGGAGGGCATCAAACATGAAATTAGGGGTGCATGCAATAAAGGTACAGCAGTTATAATGGGTGACTTTAATATGCACATAGATTGGGTTAACCAAACTGGAAGCAATACGGTGAAGGAGGATTTCCTGGAGTGCATAAGGGATGGTTTTTTAGACCAATATGTCGAGGAACCAACTAGGGGGGAGGCCATCTTGGCCATCTTAGACTGGGTGTTGTGTAATGAGAGAGGATTAATTAGCAATCTCGTTGTGCGAGGCCCCTTGGGGAAGAGTGACCATAATATGGTGGAATTCTGCATTAGGATGGAGAATGAAACAGTTAATTCAGAGACCATGGTCCAGAACTTAAAGAAGGGTAACTTTGAAGGTATGAGGCGTGAATTGGCTAGGATAGATTGGCGAATGATACTGAAGGGATTGACTGTGGATGGGCAATGGCAGACATTTAGAGACCGCATGGATGAACTACAACAATTGTACATTCCTGTCTGGCGTTAAAATAAAAAAGGGAAGGTGGCTCAACCGTGGCTATCAAGGGAAATCAGGGATAGTATTAAAGCCAAGGAAGTGGCATACAAATTGGCCAGAAATAGCAGTGAACCCGGGGACTGGGAGAAATTTAGAACTCAGCAGAGGAGGACAAAGGGTTTGATTAGGGCAGGGAAAATGGAGTACGAGAAGAAGCTTGCAGGGAACATTAAGACGGATTGCAAAAGTTTCTATAGATATGTAAAGAGAAAAAGGTTAGTAAAGACAAACGTAGGTCCCCTGCAGTCAGAATCAGGGGAAGTCATAACGGGGAACAAAGAAATGGCGGACCAATTGAACAAGTACTTTGGTTCGGTATTCACTGAGGAGGACACAAACAACCTTCCGGATATAAAAGGGGTCGGAGGGTCTAGTAAGGAGGAGGAACTGAGGGAAATCCTTATTAGTCGGGAAATTGTGTTAGGGAAATTGATGGGATTGAAGGCCGATAAATCCCCAGGGCCTGATGGACTGCATCCCAGAGTACTTAAGGAGGTGGCCTTGGAAATAGTGGATGCATTGACAGTCATTTTCCAACATTCCATTGACTCTGGATCAGTTCCTATGGAGTGGAGGGTAGCCAATGTAACCCCACTTTTTAAAAAAGGAGGGAGAGAGATAACAGGGAATTATAGACCGGTCAGCCTGACATCAGTAGTGTGTAAAATGATGGAATTAATTATTAAGGATATCATAGCAGTGCATTTGGAAAGAGGTGATATGATAGGTCCAAGTCAGCATGGATTTGTGAAAGGGAAATCATGCTTGACAAATCTTCTGGAATTTTTTGAGGATGTTTCCAGTAGAGTGGACAAGGGAGAACCAGTTGATGTGGTATATTTGGACTTTCAGAAGGCTTTCGACAAGGTCCCACACAAGAGATTAATGTGCAAAGTTAAAGCACATGGGATTGGGGGTAGTGTGCTGACATGGATTGAGAACTGGTTGTCAGACAGGAAGCAAAGAGTAGGAGTAAATGGATACTTTTCAGAATGGCAGGCAGTGACTAGTGGGGTACCGCAAGGTTCTGTGCTGGGGCCCCAGCTGTTTACACTGTACATTAATGATTTAGACGAGGGGATTAAATGTAGTATCTCCAAATTTGCGGATGACACTAAGTGAGCTGCGAGGAGGATGCTATGAGGCTGCAGAGCGACTTGGATAGGTTAGGTGAGTGGGCAAATGCATGGCAGATGAAGTATAATGTGGATAAATGTGAGGTTACCCACTTTGGTGGTAAAAACAGAGAGACAGACTATTATCTGAATTGTGACAGATTAGGAAAAGAGGAGGTGCAAAGAGACCTGGGTGTCATGGTACATCAGTCATTGAAGGTTGGCATGCAGGTACAGCAGGCGGTTAAGAAAGCAAATGGCATGTTGGCCTTCATAGCGAGGGGATTTGAGTACAGGGGCAGGGAGGTGTTGCTACAGTTGTACAGGGCCTTGGTGAGGCCACACCTGGAGTATTGTGTACAGTTTTGGTCTCCTAACCTGAGGAAGGACATTCTTGCTATTGAGGGAGTGCAGCGAAGGTTCACCAGACTGATTCCTGGGATGGCAGGACTGTCCTATCAAGAAAGACTGGATCAACTGGGCTTATATTCACTGGAGTTCAGAAGAATGAGAGGGGACCTCATAGAAACGTTTAAAATTCTGACGGGGTTGGACAGGTTAGATGCAGGAAGAATGTTCCCAATGTTGGGGAAGTCCAGAACCAGAGGACACAGTCTAAGGATAAGGGGTAAGCCATTTAGGACCGAGATGAGGAGGAATTTCTTCACCCAGAGAGTGGTGAACCTGTGGAATTCTCTACCACAGAAAGTTGTTAAGGCCAATTCACTAAATATATTCAAAAAGGAGTTAGATGAAGTCCTTACTACTAAGGGGATCAAGGGGTATGGTGAGAAAGCAGGAATGGGGTACTGAAGTTGCATGTTCAGCCATGAATTCATTGAATGGCGATGCAGGCTAGAAGGGCCGAATGGCCTACTCCTGCACCTATTTTGTATGTTTCTATGTTTCTATGTTTCTTCCTGCATCTAACCTGTCTAAACCCATCAGAATTTTAAACGTTTCTATGAGATCCCCTCTCATTCTTCTGAACTCCAGTGAATACAAGCCCAGTTGATCCAGTCTTTCTTGATATGTCAGTCCCACCATCCCAGGAATCAATCACGGGAACAGGAGGAGGCCATTCAGCCCCACTAGCCTGTTACACAGGAACAGGAGGATGCCCATTCAGCCCCTCGAGCCTGTTACACAGGAACAGGAGGATGCCCATTCAGCCCCTAGAGCCTGTTACACAGGAACAGGAGGAGGCCCATTCAGCCCTTCGAGCCTGTTACACAGGAACAGGAGGAGGCCATTCAGCCCCTCGAGCCTGTTACACAAGAACAGGAGGAGGCCCATTCAGCCCCTCGAGCCTGTTACACAGGAACAGGAGGAGGCCATTCAGCCCCACTAGCCTGTTACACAGGAACAGGAGGATGCCCATTCAGCCCCTCGAGCCTGTTACACAGGAACAGGAGGATGCCCATTCAGCCCCTCCATCCTGTTACACAGGAACAGGAGGATGCCCATTCAGCCCCTCCATCCTGTTACACAGGAACAGGAGGAGGCCCATTCAGCCCCTCGAGCCTATTACACAGGAACAGGAGGAGGCCCATTCAGCCCCTCGAGCCTGGTCTGCCATTCCATGAGATCACGGCTGATCTGAATCTTAACTCCATCTACCCGCCTTGGTTCCGTATCCCTTGATACCCTTACCAAACAAAAAATCTTTCAATCTCAGTTTTGAAGTTTTCAATTGACCCCATAGCGAACAGCTTGGGGGAGAAAGTTCCAGATTTGAAGAAGTGCTGCCTGACATCACGCCGTACCTCTTGCTCTCGTCTCCTATGCTCCGCTCCACGAGCATAGTAACAGTTACAGACAGGAGAAGCCCCTCATCCCATCTAGCCCACCTATCCCCAGTATTCCCATAGTAACAGTTACAGACAGGAGAAGCCCCTCATCCCATCTAGCCCACCTATCCCCAGTATTCCCATGGTGCATTTCTAATGACCCAGAATCTCATTTGTTGCTTCTTGAAACCCATTAAGGGTTCTTGTTCCATCACCCAGTCAATGGGAATTGGGGGAAAACTCTCCACTGGCTGAAGTCATACCCAGCATAAAGGAAGATGGTTGTGGTGGTTGGAGGTCAATCATCCCAGCCCCAGGACATCGCTGCAGGAGTTCCTCAGGGCAGTGTACTAGACCCAACCATCTTCAGCTGCTTCATCAATGACCTTCCCTCCATCAAAAGGTCAGAAATGGGATGTTCGCTGATGACTGCACAGTGTTCAGTTCCATTCACAACTCCTCAGATAATGGAGCAGTCCGTGCCCAGAGCAGGAACAAGACCTGGATAACATTCAGGCTTGAGCAGATAAGTGGCAAGTAACATTCACACCACACAAGTGCCAGGCAACGACCATCTCCAACAAGCGAGAGTCTAACCACCTCCCCTTGATATTCAACGGCATTACCAACGCTGAATCCCCCACCATCAGCATCCTGGGGGGTCACCCCCTGTGCTCACTGACCTACATTGGTTCCCAGTTAAGCAACCCCTCAATTTCAAAATTCTCATCCCTGTTTACATGTCCCTCCATGGCTCTCGCCCCTCCCTATCTCTGTAATCTCCTCCAGCCCACAACCCCCCGAGATGTCTGCGCTCCTCTAATTCTGCCCTCCTGAGCATCCCTGATTATAATCGCTCCACCATCGGTGGCCGTGCCTTCTGTTGCCTGGGCCCCAAGCTCGGGAACTACATCCCTGAACCTCTCCACCTCTCTACCTCTCTCTCCTCCTTCACGATGCTCCTTAAAACCTACCTCTTTGACCAAGCTTTTGGTCACCTGCCCTAATTTCTCCTTATGCGGCTCGGTCAAATTTTTTTTATCTCATAATATCCTCTGAAGTGCCTTCGGATGTTTCACTACGTTAAAGGTGCTATATAAATACAAGTTGTTGTTGTTATCGCGAAGCAGTTTGTGGGATCTTACTGTGCACCAATTGGCTGCCACGTTTTCCACATTACAAAAGCAACGATGCTTCAAATTCCGATGGGTTTAGACAGGTTAGATGCAGGAAGAATGTTCCCGATGTTGGGGAAGTCCAGAACCAGAGGTCACAGTCTAAGGATAAGGGGTAAGTCATTTAGGACCGAGATGAGGAGAAACTTCTTCACTCAGAGAGTTGTGAACCTGTGGAATTCCCTGCCGCAGAGAGTTGTTGAGGCCAGTTCGTTAGATATATTCAAGAGGGAGTTAGATGTGGCCCTTACGGCTAAAGGGATCAAGGGGTATGGAGAGAAAGCAGGAAAGGGGTACTGAGGTGAATGATCAGCCATGATCATATTGAATGGTGGTGCAGGCTCAAAGGGCCGAATGACCTATTTTCTATGTTTCTATTAAAGGCGCTATGTAAATACAAGTTGTTGTTGTTATTATCACGAAGCGGTTTGTGGGATCTTGCTGTGTACCAATTGGCTGCCGCGTTTTCCACATTACAAAAGCGACGACGCTTCAAAGGTACTACGTCGGCTGCAAAGCGCTTCGGGGCATCCCGCGGTTGTGAACGGCGCTATATAAATACAATTCTTTGCGGTTTTCTGGCAGAGCTCCCGCTGCTGTTCGTGCTGAGGCTGGAGGACCTGTGCGTGCAGAAAGGTGGCTCGGTCACCCTGTGGTGCGAGCTCAACAAGGCCAAGGGCGATGTCATGTGGCTGAAGGACGGCTGTGAGGTCCAGCCCAGCCACAAGCAGGTGGTGCGAGCCGACGGCCGGCTCAGGTCCCTGACCCTGGCCAAAGCCGCCCTACAGGACGAGGGGGAGTACTGCTGCGAGTCCAAGGACGACAGAACGGCCGCCCGGGTATCCGTCAGAGGTCCGTAGCACCGCCTCCCGCCTCCCCGTCTGCGCCAAACACCACCTACTTCCACCTCCGTTATTCCGTCCCTCGCTCCGCTCACAGATCCCGACATTCCATGGACGGAAGGAGGCCATTCGGCCCATCGTGTCCGCGCCGGCCGACCAAGAGCTACCCGGCCTAATCCTACTTTCCAGCTCTGGGTCCGTAGCCCTGTGGGTTACAGCACTTCAGGTGCACATCCAGGCACTGTTTAAATGTGGGGAGGGTTTCTGCCTCTACCACCCTTTCAGGCCGTGAGTTCCAGACCCCCACCGCCCTCTGGGTGAAGACATTTCCCCTCAAATCCCCTCTAAACCTCCCCCCAATTACTTTAAATCTATGCCCCCTAGTTATTGACCCCTCTGCTAAGAGAAATAGGTCCTTCCTACCCACTCTATCTTGGCCCCTCATAATTAAATACACCTCAATAGTATAGGGTATTGGTGAGGCCGCACCTGGAGTACTGCGTGCAGTTTTGGTCACCTTAAGGAAGGATATACTGGCTTTGGAGGGGGTACAGAGACGATTCACTAGGCTGATTCCGGAGATGAGGGGGTTAACTTATGATGATAGATTGAGTAGACTGGGTCTTTACTCGTTGGAGTTCAGAAGGATGAGGGGTGATCTTATAGAAACATTTAAAATAATGAAAGGGATAGACAAGATAGAGGCAGAGAGGTTGTTTCCACTGGTCGGGGAGACTAGAACTAGGGGGCACAGCCTCAAAATACAGGGGAGCCAATTTAAAACCGAGTTGAGAAGGAATTTCTTCTCCCAGAGGGTTGTGAATCTGTGGAATTCTCTGCCCAAGGAAGCAGTTGAGGCTAGCTCATTGAATGTATTCAAGTCACAGATAGATAGATTTTTAACCAATAAGGGAATTAAGGGTTACGGGGAGCAGGCGGGTAAGTGGAGCTGAGTCCACGGCCAGATCAGCCATGATCTTGTTGAATGGCGGAGCAGGCTCGAGGGGCTAGATGGCCTACTCCTGTTCCTAATTCTTATGTTCTTATGTTCTCCCCTCAGCCTCCTCTCTTCCGAGGAAAACAAACCCAGCCTATCCAATCTGTCCTCATAGCTAAAATTCTCCATTCCAGGCAACATCCTGGTAAATCTCCTCTGTACCCTCTCCAGTGCAATCACATCTTTCCTGTAATGTGGTGACCAGAACTGCACGCAGTACTCCAGCTGTGGCCTAACCAGTGTTTTATACAGTTCAAGCATAACCTCCCTGCTCTTATAATCCATGTCTCGGCTAATCTTCTGTTAAAGATGCCTGTGGGTGTATTTTTTTAACGTGGGGTGACCGTTGCACACCAGCCACCACACGGGCTTGACAGAGCGAGGTCTTGGTCCAGTGGCAAGGGTTAACCAGGACGACTGGAGACCAGCTCTGCTGCACGGACCCAGTGCGCCCACATATCGCAGTGTGGGCTGGGCCCGTGCTGCCCCTGGGCCCTCGCCTCTTCTGGGCCCCAGAGACAAATATCCCATATGCCTTCTTAACCCCCTTATCGAGCTGGCCTGCTACCTTCAGGGATCTGTGGACCTGCACTCCCAGGTCCATTTGTTCCTCTACACTTCTCAGGGTCCTACCATTTAATGTGTATTCCCTTTCCTTGTTAGCCCTCCCCAAATGCCTCACACTTCTCCGGATTGAATTCTATTTTCTACTGTTCTGCCCACCTGACCAGTTCATTGATGGTTTCCTGCAGTCCACTGCTTTCTTCAGCATTCTCAACTACAGGCCCATCTGCTGCTGAAACCCTCATCCGTGCCTTTGTTGCCGCGAGACACCCGAATATTCCAAAGCACTCATGGCCGACCTCCCATCTCCCACCCCCCGTAAAAATCATTTCTTCCAATACTCCGCTGCCCGTGTCCTAACTCGCGCCAAGTCCCGCTCACCCATCACCCCCTGTGCTCCGTGTCCTAACTCTCACCGAGTCCCACTCACCCATCACCCCCTGTGCTCGCTGCTCCGTGTCCCAACTCGCACCGAGTCCCACTCACCCATCACCCCCTGTGCTCGCTGCTCCGTGTCCTAACTCGCACCGAGTCCCGCTCACCCATCACCCACTGTGCTCGCTGATCTCCCGGTTAAGCAGCGCCTCAATTTCTAAATTCCCATCCTTGTTTACATGTCCCTCCATGGCCCTCGCCCCTCCCTATCTCTGTAATCTCCTCCAGCCCCACAACCCCTCGAGATGTCTGCGCTCCTCTAATTCTGCCCTCCTGACCATCCCTGATTATAATCGCTCCACCATCGGTGGCCGTGCCTTCTGTTGCCTGGGCCCCAAGCTCTGGAACTCCCTCCCTGAACCTCTCCCCCTCTCTACCTCTCTTTCCTCCTTCAAGACGCTCCTTAAAACCTACCTCTTGGACCAAGCTTTTGGCCACCTGCCCCTAATATCTCCTTGTGTGTCTCGGTGTCAAATTTTGATTGTTGACAGTTCCCCGAGAAGCCAACTGGGGACGTTTTACTGCGTTAAAGGCGCTATTTAAATGCACGTTGCTATTGCTGAGAATTTTTGACTCCCGGACATGTTTTCTCCCCCCTCCTTTCAGTTCCGCGGGTTGTGGAGTTCATCTCCGATCTGCACGGTGTCACGGTGCTGGAGGGAGAGGACGCCAAGTTCAAGTGCATGGTGTCACCGGAGGACGTGGGAATGGCCTGGCGAGTGGGCGGGGCCGAGGTGCCGCCCGGCAGCGACAAGTACCTGGTCTCGCGCAACGGGCTGTGCCACACGCTGGTGATCCGCCGCTGCAAGCTCGCCGAGGCGGCTAGGGTGACCGCGGAGGCGGAGGGAATGTTCTCCAGCGCCAGCCTCCAGGTGCAAGGTAGGACACGGGGCCCGCGCTGGCGGCGGAGAAGGGCGGGCATTGACGGGGTGACGTCAGAACCCATCCGCGCCCACCGGGTTTTCTACGCGCCTGTGGGTCAGTTTTACTACGTTCACGGTGCTGCGTGAATGCAAGTGGTTGTTGTTGTTGTAGAGTGTCCCCTTCGCTCCGGGAAATGGAAAAAATTGCCTGGCCATGGGGAAAGGGCAAGGGGAGTGGGACTGATCGGATCGCTCTGTCACAGAGCCGGCACAGGCACGATGGGCCGAATGGTCTCCATCTGTGGTACAAGATACTGCAGGGTATCTCCCTCAGCAACAGAAAACGTTTTTCTCTCTCTACCCCATCAATTCCTTTCAAAATCCTAAATGTCTCAATCAATTAACCCCTTAACTTTCGATATTCCAAGGAACACAAGCCTGGGCTTGGTACAGACTGTGTTTTGGGCTGTGCATCTGTGGAGTATGTCGCTGGAGAAATACCACCAACGATGTCTCCGCAAGATCCTACAAATCCCCTGGCAGGACAGACGCACCAACGTTAGCGTCCTCGACCAGGCCAACATCCCCAGCATCGAAGCACTGACCACACTCGACCAGCTCCGCTGGGCAGGGCCACATTGTCCACATGCCAGACACGAGACTCCCAAAGCAAGCGCTCTACTCGGAACTCCTTTGCGGCAAACGAGCCAAAGGTGGGCAGAGGAAACGTTACAAGGACACCCTCATAGCCTCCCTGATAAAGTGCAACATCCCCACCGACACCTGGGAGTCCCTGGCCAAAGACCGCCCTAAGTGGAGGAAGAGCTTCCGGGAGGGCGCTGAGCACCTCGAGTCTCATCGCCGAGAGCGTGCAGAAACCAAGCGCAGGCAGCGGAAGGAGCGTGCGGCAAACCAGTCCCACCCTCCCCTTCCCTCAACCACTGTCTGTCCCACCTGTGACAGGGACTGTGGCTCTCATATTGGACTGTTCAGTCACCTGAGAACTCACTTTTAGAGTGGGAGCAAGTCTTCCTCGATTTCGAGGGACTGTCTACGATGGTGCTGGTGCGATGGGTGCTGCCTCTCTGCCTTCGAGAAGGAGCGGGACCGGTTCCTGACTGGGGCAGAGATCGGGCCATAGAGAAGGTCTATGTCTTTATAGAGAACACTGGATCTGTGAAATCCCCCGGACTGGGTTCCATCGCCAAAGGTGGGCGGAGAGTAAATACCCAAAGTACATTTCCCCATTATTGGTCCTGGGATTTGCTTCTGATCTTTTGAAGATTTCATGCCTTGAGGCCGGGGGGTAAAGAGGGCGAGAGAAGGTGTGGTGAGAAGTGGCTGGTTAAAATGCTCCGGCCATCACAATGTGTGGGCCAAGCTTGATGGACCAGCTCGTCTGTTCCTGCCCGTGAGTTTTGCATGTTGTTGGCAGAGCTGTGGGAAGGCGGGGGGGGGGGGTGCTTAGAGCGTGATGCCCCTCCCACAGTCGAATAGCTCGCTGACGCTCACACGCGGAAAATGAGCGCGGACACTGGAGGGCAGCCAGTGGGTGCGCATTGTAATATATAGCTGTCCCTCGTGTACTACACCTCCCCCTAGTGGACTACAGCTCCCCTTCGAGAACTACAGCGCCCCCTAGTGGACTTCAGCTCCCCTTCGAGAACTACAGCGCCCCCTAGTGGACTTCAGCTCCCCCTGGTGGACTCCACCTCCCCTTGGTGGACTTCAGCTCTCCCTGGTGGACTACAACTCCCGCTGGTGGACTACAGAAGAATGAGAGGGGACCTCATAGAAACGTTTAAAATTCTGACGGGTTTAGACAGGTTAGATGCAGAAAGAATGTTCCCAATGTTGGGGAGGTCCAGAACCAGGGGTCACAGTCTGAGGATAAGGGGTAAGCCATTTAGGACCGAGATGAGGAGAAACTTCTTCACACAGAGAGTGGTGAACCTGTGGAATTCTCTACCACAGAAAGTAGTTGAGGCCAATTCACTAAATATATTCAAAAGGGAGTTAGATGAAGTCCTTACTACTCGGGGGATCAAGGGTTATGGCGAGAAAGCAGGAAGGGGGTACTGAAGTTTCATGTTCAGCCATGAACTCATTGAATGGCGGTGCAGGCTAGAAGGGCTGAATGGCCTGCTCCTGCACCTATTTTCTATGTTTCTATGTTTCTATGTTTCAGATCCCCTTCGTGGACTACAGCTCCCCCTAGTGGCTATAGCTCCGCCTAGTGGACTACAGCTCCCCTTCGTGGACTACAGCTCCCCCTAGTGGACTGCAGCTCTGCCTAGTGGACTGCAGCTCCCCCTAGTGGACTATAGCTCCCTCTAGTGGACTATAGCTCCGCCTAATGGACTATAGCTCCGCCTAGTGGACAACAGCTCCCCCTGGACTTCAGCTCCCCTTAGTGGACGACAACTTGCCCTGGTGGACTTCAGCTCCCCCTGGTGGACTTCAGCTCCCCCTAGTGGACTTCAGCTTCCCCTGGTGGACTTCAGCTCCCCCTAGTGGACTACAGCTCCCCCTGGTGGACTTCAGCTCCCCCTAGTGGTCTACAACGCTACCTAGTGGACTCTCGCTCCACCTCGTGGACTTCAGCTCCCCCTAGTGGGCTGCAACTCCCCCTAGTGGACTATAGCTCCCCCCCCTAGTGGGCTACTGTGGTAATGCAACTGCTTGTGTATAAAGTAAAAGGAACACGTGACAAGGACACATGAGCAGTTCCTGTCGCGCCATCTTGTGTGCAGTGTGCTTAGTGATGTCGTAAGGAATATATATCGCAGTTATGAGAGTAGCGGAGGGGTGGGGAGGGAGAAAAGGGGTAACTCTTGTAAACCGTGTTCCCGTCTCCTCCCGCAGAGGCGCAGATCGTGTTCACGAGGAAGATGACGAGCGCAGTGTCGGAGGAGCTGCAGGACGCCACCTTCGAGGTGGAGGTGAGCTGCGAGTCGGCGGAGGTCCAGTGGATGAAGCAAGGGGTGGTCATCCAGCCCGGCCCCAAGTTCCTGCTCCAGCGGGAAGGCCGGACGCGGAGGCTGACCGTGCACGGCACTGTGTCCGCGGACCGCGGCAACTACCGCTGCGAGACGCTGCACGACAAGACGCAGGCCAAGCTCATCGTGGAGCGTAAGTACAGGCCCCTTTAACCGAGCGGGCACCGAGGGAGGGACCCAGGGGTCCGGTAGCGTCGTCGTTATGTTGCTGGACTAACGATCCGGAGAAGTGGATTCAAATCCCAACACAGCAGCTGGGGAATTTAACTTCAACTTAACAAATTTGGAACTAATGGCGACCATGGGATTGTCGTAAAACCCATCTGGTTCATTAACGCCCTCTAGGGAAGGAAATCTGCCGCCCTTACCCGGTCTGGCCGATATATGACTCCAGACCCACAGCAATGTGGCTGACTCTTAACTGCCCTGTGAAATGGCCCAGGAGACACTCAGTTGTACCAAACCGTTATGACAAAGTCAGCACTGTGGGAGCACCTTCACCACACGGGCTGCAGCGGCTCAAGGCGGCTCACCACCACCTTCTCCAGGGGCAATTAGGGATGGGCAATAAATGCCGGCCTTGCCAGCGATGCCCACATCCCAGGAAAAAAATAGATATTTTTTTTAACTCTGTATCGAACCCCATGCTGTACCTGCCCTGGGAGTGTTTGATGGGACAGTGTAGAGGGAGCTTTACTCTGTATCTAACCCCCTGTACTTGCTCTGGGAGTGTTTGATGGGACAGTGTAGAGGGAGCTTTACTCTGTATCTAACCCCCTGTACCTGCCCTGGGAGTGTTTGATGGGACAGTGTAGAGGGAGCTTTATTCTGTATCTAACCCCCTGTACTTGCTCTGGGAGTGTTTGATGGGATAGTGTCGAGGGAGCTTTACTCTGTATCTAACTCGTGCTGTACCTGCCCTGGGAGTGTTTGATGGGACACTGTAGAGGGAGCTTTATCCATCCTTATCGCTAAGCAGTTATCCAAGCACATGTGTGTGAGGGTGTTGGGTGAGGGCAGGATTGGCCTCGATGTTGACCACCAAGGATGACCTTGTGCGAATGACCCCAGGGATCAGATCAGCGTCTGCAGGAAAGGAGCTCAGAATGGAGGGATGGGGGAGAAGATGGTGGACATCATGTTTGGCCGGAGGGATTAACTTGTCTCTGGCTCTTCTCTTTGGGGTCAGCCCGTAGGATTAGCGTGAGGAAGGCCCTGGTGGACCTGGAGACCTTTGAGAGGGAGGCCGTCACGTTCCAAGTGGAGTTGTCCCACCCGGAGATTGAAGGTGTCTGGATCAAGGACGGGATCCGCGTCAAGCCGAACACCAACCGGAGGATCAGCACGGCGGGGCGGGTGCACAGCCTCACGCTGTCCGCTCTCACGCTCGAGGACACGGGGACCATTGCCTTCCAGAGCGACAGCGTGCGCTGCACCTCACGGCTCACCGTCCGAGGTGAGATTCCCGCCCGAAACCCCCCCCCCCCGATACACCCCCCAATACCCCCCTATACACCACCTGATACAACCCCTCCCCCGATACCCCCCTCCCTAATACACCCCCCGATACACCACCCCGATACTCCCCTTCCTGATACACCCCCCAATACCCCCCCGATACACCCCCCAATACCCCCCCTATAAACCACCCCAATACCCCCCCGATACACCACCCCAATACACCCCTCCCCCGGTACCTCCCCGCCCCGATACACGCCTCATACATACATGTTTTTATTCCAAAGTTAAAAAACAACTAATAGACACACAACAAAATATTCAATCAGTAAGTATAATTTGATGAGAGAGAGCTTACTTACCTCGCTAACCCCCACTACCCCCCCGATACACCACCCCGATACACCCCCCCTCCGATACCACCCCCCCTGCCCGATAACCTCCCATTTAAACCGAGGCCCCGTCTGCTCTCTCAGCTGGATGTAAAAGATCCCAGGGCACTATTTGGAAGAAGAGCAGGGGAGTTATCCCCGGTGTCCCGGACAATATTTATCTCTCAGTCACCATCACTAAAAAACAGATTGTCCGGTCACTAACACATTGCTGTGTGTGGGAGCTTGCTGTGCGCAAGTTGGCTGCCGCGTTTCCCACATTACAACAGTGACTACACTCCAAAAGTTCGTCATTGGCTGTGAAGTGCTTTCAGACATACGGTGGTTGTGAAAGGCGCTATATAAACCCAAGTCTTTTTTTAATGTAGCTCGGTATCAAACTCCGTTGATAATGGCTCTGTGAAGCACCTTGGGGATGTTTTACTAAGTTGAAGGCGCTATATAAATCCAACTTGTTGTGGTTGGTCAGAGCCCCACCTGAGTTACCGCGGTCCATTCTGAGCGGTGTTCCAAAGCTACCTGCCTTGTGCAACTCACGGGCAGCAGGTCTAACGCCTGGTGGGCAGCTTGGGGACCAGACCGTGTTGGACTGCCTTCAATGCTAAGACCAAGCAAATGTCTAGCATCTGTGGGCATGGCTGCCCTGGGCACCAATTAGGACATTTAGGACTGAGATGAGGAGAAACTTCTTCACTCAGAGGGTTGTGGACGCTGAGTCTCTGAATATATTCAAGGCTGAGATCGATATATTTTTAGAGTCTAAGGGAATAAAGGGATATGGGGATCGGGCGGGAAAGTGGAGTTAAGGTCGAATATCAGCCGTGATCGTACTGAATGACGGAGCAGCTCGAGGGGCCAAATGGGCGACTCCAGCTCCTATTTCTTATGTTCCTAAGTACGTGGGCATTGTATAGGGTGCTACCAACAGCTGGAAAGAGATAGGCCAATGGAATCTTGGCCTTTATTGCAAAGGGGATGGAGTATAAAAGCAGGGAAGTCTTGCTACAGTTATACAGGGTATTGGTGAGGCCACACCTGGAGTACTGCGTGCAGTTTTGCTTTCCATATTTACGAAAGGATATACTTGCTTTGGAGGCAGTTCAGAGAGGGCTCACTAGGTTGATTCCGGAGATGAGGGGGTTGACTTATGAGGAAAGGTTGAGGAGGTTGGGCCTCTACTCATTGGAATTCAGAAGAATGAGAGGTGATATTATCGAAACATGTCAGAATTTTTTGAGGATGTGACTAATAGAGTGGACAAGGGAGAACCAGTGGATGTGGTGTATTTGAACTTCCAAAAGGCTTTTGACAAGGTCCCACACAAGAGATTGGTGTGCAAAATTAAAGCACATGGTATTGGGGGTATTGTATTGACGTGGATAGGGAACTGATTGGCAGACAGGAAGCAGAGAGTGGGAATAAACGGATCCTTTTCAGAATGGCAGGCAGTGACTAGTGGGGTACAGCAAGGTTCAGTGCTGGGACCCCAGCTATTTACAATACACATTAATGATTTAGACGAAGAAATTGAATGTAGTATCTCTAAGTTTGCAGATGACACTAAGCTGGGTGGCAGTGTGAGCTGTGAGGAGGACGCTAAGAGGCTGCAGGATGACTTGGACAGGTTAGGTGAATGGGCAAATGCATGGCAGATAAATATGAGGTTATCCACTTTGGTGGCAAAAACAGGAAGGCAGATTATTATCTGAATGGTGACAGATTAGGAAAAGGGGAGGTGCAACGAGACCTGGGTGTCATGGTACATCAGTCATTGAAAGTTGGCATGCAGGTACAGCAGGCGGTGAAGAAGGCAAATGGTATGTTGACCTTTATAGCGAGAGGATTTGCGTAGAGGAGCAGGGAGGTCTTACTGCAGTTGTACAGGGCCTTGGTGAGACTACACCTTGAATATTGTGTTCAGTTTTGGTCTCCTAATCTGAGGAAGGACATTCTTGCTATTGAGGGAGTGCAGCGAAGGTTCACCAGACTGATTCCTGGGATGGCAGGACTGACATATGAAGAAAGACTGGATCGACTAGGCTTATATTAACTGGAATTTAGAAGAATGAGAGGGGATCTCATAGAAACATATAAAATTCTGACGGATTGGACAGGTTAGATGCAGGAAGAATGTTCCCAGTGTTGGGGAAGTCCAGAACCAGGGATCACAGTCTAAGGATAATAGGTAAGCCATCTCGGACCGAGATGAGGAGAAACTTTTTCACCCAGAGAATTGTGAACCTATGGAATTCTCTACCAGTTGAGTCAAGTTTGTTGGATATATTCAAAAGGGAGTTAGATGTGGCCCTTATGGCTAAAGGGATCAAGTTATGGGGAGAAGGCAGGAATGGGGTACCGAAGCTGCATGATCAGCCATGATCATATTGAATGGTGGTGCAGGCTCGAAGGGATGAATGGCCTACTCCTGCACCTATTTTCTATGTTTTTATATTATGAGGAGGCTTGACAAGGTGGATGTAGAGAGTATGTTTCCACTGATGGGGGAGACTAGAACTAGGGAGCATAATCTTAGAATAAGGTGCCGCCCATTTAAAACTGAGATGAGGAGGAATTTCTTCTTTCAGAGGGTTATACATCTATGGAGTTCTCTGCCCCAGAGAGATGTGGAGGCTGGGTCATTGAATAAATGTAATGACCATTTA
The DNA here is from genome assembly GCF_044704955.1 of Pristiophorus japonicus. Taxonomy (NCBI): domain Eukaryota; kingdom Metazoa; phylum Chordata; class Chondrichthyes; family Pristiophoridae; genus Pristiophorus; species Pristiophorus japonicus. The sequence goes on from NC_091979.1 coordinate 5,186,189, forward strand.
ATGTCCATCATCGGATCAGCCATGATCGTATTAAATGGCGGAGCAGGCTCAAGAGGCCATATGGCCGACTCCTGCTCCCATTTCTTATGTTTTTATGATAGATCTGCTTGGGGAGAATTGCAGGGGAGTGGGGTGCTCAGCGTGGTTCCATCGCCCTGTGTCCCAGCGTTCCATCGCCCTGTGTCCCAGCGTTCCATCGCCCTGTGTCCCAGCGTTCCATCGCCCTGTGTCCCGGCGTTCCATCGCCCTGTGTCCCGGCGTTCCATCGCCCTGTGTCCCGGCGTTCCATCGCCCTGTGTCCCAGCGTTCCATCGCCCTGTGTCCCGGCGTTCCATCGCCCTGTGCCCCGCCGTTCCATCGCCCTGTGTCCCAGCGTTCCATCCTGTGCGCTGTGTCCCAGCGTTCCATCGCCCTGTGTCCCAGCGTTCCATCGCCCTGTGTCCCAGCGTTCCATCGCCCTGTGTCCCAGCGTTCCATCGCCCTGTGTCCCAGCGTTCCATCGCCCTGTGTCCCAGCGTTCCATCGCCCTGTGTCCCAGCGTTCCATCGCCCTGTGTCCCTCCGTTCCATCGCCCTGTGTCACGCCGTTCCATCGCCCTGTGTCCCGGCGTTCTATCACCCTGTGTCCCGGCGTTCCATCACGCTGTGTCCCAGCGTTCCATCGCCCTGTGTCCCGGCGTTCCATCGCCCTGTGTCCCGGCGTTCCATCGCGCTGTGTCGCGCCGTTCCATCGCCCTGTGTCCCGGCGTTCCATCGCCCTGTGTCCCAGCGTTCCATCGCCCTGTGTCCCGGCGTTCCATCGCCCTGTGTCCCGGCGTTCCATCGCCCTGTGTCCCGGCGTTCCATCGCCCTGTGTCCCACCACAATCCCCTCTCACCCTGCCGTGTCACTGATCTGTTTCAGAGCCCCCGGTGACCTTCCTGAAGACGCTGAAGGACCTGAGGGTTCCGGAGACCACCATCGTCACCCTGGAGTGCGAGCTGTCCCGGCCCAATGTCGAGGTCGTGTGGTATAAGGTAGGAGGCTCCAACATGGAGCGGGCCCTGTAACCGGCGGTTCGACCCCTGCTCCCCCGATCCGGGGGGCAGTGCTGGAAGGTTATCTTGTTTGCCTTTCTTCATTCCCCCGTTCTCTCCCGAAAGTGCAGACGCTTGCTGGGGGAGTCCAAGGTCGACAGTGCCAAACATCCTTCAAAAGAACATAAGAAATAGGAGCAGGAGTCGGCCATACGGCCCCTCGAACCTGCTCCGCCATTTAATACGATCATGGCTGATCCGATCATGGACTCAGCTCCACTTCCCCGCCCGCTCCCCATAACCCTTTACTCCCTTATCGCTCAAAAATCTGTCTATCTCCACCTTAAATTTATTCAATGACCCAGCCTCCACAGCTCTCTGGGGCAGAGAATTCCACAGATTTACAACCCTCTGAGAGAAGAAATTCCTCCTCATCTCAGTTTTAAATGGGCGGCCCCGTATTCTAAGATCATGCCCTCTAGTTCTATAGAGTGGAAATATCCTCTCTGCATCCACCTTGTCGAGCCCCCTCATTATCCTATAAGTTTCAATAAGATCACCTCTCATCCTTCTGAATTCCAATGAGTAGAGGCCCAACCTTCTCAACCTTTCTTCGTAAGTCAACCCCCTCATCTCCGGAATCAACCGAGTGAACCTTCTCTGAACTGCCTCCAATGCAAGTATATCCTTCCTTAAATATGGAGACCCAAACTGCACGCAGTACTCCAGGTGTGGCCTCACCAATACCCTGCACAGTTGGGCATCGACTGTCACTCCCCCCTCCCCGGCCAATTATTAGATCAGCAAGGGCTGGAATAGAGGTGTGTCTTGCTTTTGTTACGTCTTCGTGTCCTTAGGCAGACCCTCGGAGTCGAGGAAGACTTGCTCCCACACTAATGTGAGTTCTCAGGTGACTCATGAGACCAGTGTGGGACCGACAGTCTCTGTCACAGGTGGGGCAGACGGTGGTTGGAGGGATGGGTGGGTGGGTGGGGGGCTTGGGTTGTTGAATGCTCCTTCCGCTGTTTGTGCTTGGCTCCCGGGTGCTCCCGGCGAAGGGACTCGAGGTGTTCGGCGCCCTCCCGGATGCTTCTCCTGCACTTTGAGCGGTCTAGGGCCAGGGACGCCCAAGAGTCGGTGGGGATGTTAAATTTTTTCAGGGAGGCTTTGAGGGTGTCCTTCAAGCGTTTGCCCTGCCCTCCTGGGGCTGGCCTGCCGTGACACAGCTCGGAGTAGAGCGCTTGTTTCGGGAGTCTAGCATCAGGCAGGTGGACAATGTGGCCCGTCCATCAGAGCTGATCGAGTGTGGTCAGTGCTTCGATACTGGGGATGTTGGCCTGAGTGAGAACACTGATGTTGCTGCGTCTGTCCTGCTAAAGGATTTGCACAATCTTGCGGAGGCAGCAATTGTGGTACTTCTCCAGCGCTTTGAGCTGCCTGCTGTACATAGTCCATGTCTCTGAAGCATATAGGAGGGCGGGTATCCGTTACACCCCCATCTCGAGCACCACGTTCAGTTCAGGACACCTCAGGAAGGATCTACTGTCCTCGGAGGGGGAACCGCACTGACTTAACGGTGTTATACCGGGGTTAAAAAGGGTAACCTTTCAGGACAGGTTGCATAGACTACATTGCAATCACTTGAATATAGAAGCTTTGCTCTGTATCTAACCCCGTGCTGTACCTGCCCTGGGAGTGTTTGATGGGACAGTGTAGAGGGAGCTTTACTCTGTATCTAACCCCCTGTACCTGCCCTGGGAGTGTTTGATGGGACAGTGTAGAGGGAGCTTTACTCTGTATCTAACCCCAAGCTGTACCTGCCCTGGGAGTGTTTGATGGGACAGTGTAGAGGGAGCTTTACTCTGTATCTAACTCCGTGCTGTACCTGCCCTGAGAGTGTTTGATGGGACAGTGTAGAGGGAGCTTTACTCTGTATCTAACCCTGTGCTGTACCTGCCCTGGGAGTGTTTGATGGGACAGTGTAGAGGGAGCTTTACTCTGTATCTAACCCTGTGCTGTACCTGCCCTGGGAGTGTTTGATGGGACAGTGTAGAGGGAGCTTTACTCTGTACCTAACCCCAAGCTGTACCTGCCCTGGGAGTGTTTGATGGGACAGTGTAGAGGGAGCTTTACTCTGTATCTAACCCTGTGCTATACCTGCCCTGGGAGTGTTTGATGGGACAGTATAGAGGGAGTTTTACTCTGTATCTAACCCCCTGTACCTGCCCTGGGAGTGTTCGATGGGACAGTGTAGAGGGAGCTTTACTCTGTATCTAACCTGTGCTGTACCTGCCCTCGGAGTGTTTGATTGGACAGTGTAGAGGGAGCTTTACTCTGTATCTAACCCCGTGCTGTACCTGGCCTGGGAGTGTTTGATGGGACAGTGTAGAGGGAGCTTTACTCTGTATCTAACCCCATGCTGTACCTGCACTGGGAGTGTTTGATGGGACAGTGTAGAGGGAGCTTTACTTTGTATCTAACCCCATGCTGTACCTGCACTGGGAGTGTTTGATGGGACAGTGTAGAGGGAGCTTTACTCTGTATCTAACCCCGTGCTGTACCTGCCCTGGGAGTGTTTGATGGGACAGTGTAGAGGGAGCTTTACTCTGTATCTAACCCCCTGTACCTGCCCTGGGAGTGTTTGATGGGACAGTGTAGAGGGAGCTTTACTCTGTATCTAACCCCCTGTACCTGCCCTGGGAGTGTTTGATGGGACAGTGTAGAGGGAGCTTTACTCTGTATCTAACCCCCTGTACCTGCCCTGGGAGTGTTTGATGGGACAGTGTAGAGGGAGTTTTACTCTGTATCTAACCCCCTGTACCTGCCCTGGGAGTGTTTGATGGGACAGTGTAGAAGGAGCTTTACTCTGTATCTAGCCCATGCTGGAAATCTTCCATACATCCGTTGACTTTTCTCCCCACAGGACGATTTGGAGATGAAACCCAACAAGAACATTCGGATTTACTCGATGGGGAGGAAACGGATTGTCCAGTTGGGGAAGTGCAGACTGCAAGAATCGGGAACTTACATCTGCGATGCCGGCGAGAGCAAGAGCAGCAGCAAGCTGGAAGTTTACGGTAATTGCCGATATGTGACCTTGTCTTCATAAGAACAGAAGAAATAGGAGCAGGAGTTGGCCATACGGCCCCTCGAGCCTGCTCCGCCATTTAATAAGATCATGCTTGATCTGATCATGGACTCAGCTCCACTTCCCCGCCCGCTCCCCATAACCCCTTAGCCCCTTATCGGTTAAGAAACTGTCTATCTCTGTCTTAAATATATTCAATGTCCCAGCTTCCACAGGTCTCTGAGGCAGCGAATTCCACAGATTTACAACCCTCTGAGAAGAAATTCCTCCTCATCTCAGTTTTAAATGGGCGGCCGCTTATTCTAAGATTATGCCCCCTAGTTCTAGTCTCCCCCATCAGTGGAAACATCCTCTCTGCATCCACCTTGTCAAGCCTCCTCATAATCTTAGACATTTCGATAAGATCACCTCTCATTCTTCTGAATTCCAATGAGCAGAGGCCCAACCTACTCAACCTTTCCTCATAAGTCAATCCCCTCATCTCCGGAATCAACCGAGTGAACCTTCTCTGAACTGCCTCCAAAGCAAGTATATCCTTTTGTAAATACGGAGACCAAAACTGCACGCAGTACTCCAGGTGTGGCCTCACCAATACCCTGTATAACTGGAGCAAGACTTCCCTGCTTTTATACTCCATCCCCTTTGCAATAAAGGCCAAGATTCCATTGGCCTTCCTGATCACTTGCTGTACCTGCATACTATCCTTTTCTGCACAAGTACCCCCAGGTCCCGCTGTACTGCGGCACTTTGCAATCTTTCTCCATTTAAATAATAACTTGCTCTTTGATTTTTTTCTGCCCAAGTGCATAACCTCACACTTTCCCACATTATACTCCATCTGCCAAATTTTTGCCCACTCACTTAGCCTGTCAATGTCCTTTTGCAGATTTTTTGTGTCCTCCTCACACATTGCTTTTCCTCCCATCTTTGTCACTGCCAATGAGATTGAAAGGAATTCAGCCCAATCCACTGATTGCTTAATATACTGTTTTGAAGTATTAATGGGGGAATATTCTGGTCGGAGGATTGCTCCAGGCAAAGACCTCCAACCTCCAAAAAGTCTACGGAAATGCCTGATGGTCCCGGCGGAAGGTAGGATTGCAGTCGGAGGCCTAGTTTCAGAGTCCAGGGCACGGGAACATGTCCTGCAAGAACGTATCCGTATCCTGGGTGTAGGGGGTGGTCTCGGGGGTCAGGTTCACCTCTGACCTTCTGAGCGGTTCGAATCGCTCCCACTCCCTGGGTTCTAGATTTTGGATTTATTTGGGGATGTGACAAAGTGCAAGAGACAACTGGTTTTGGTGCAAAGAAACTTTGATTTTATTAAGGACAAAAAGTTCAATGTCAAAACACACAATCACTAGAATAAGGGACACTTTACCACATGTTCAAAAGGGGTTACAGTAAATAATACACCTCCCACCTCCCAATGCCTAACTCTGACTAGGTTGGACTCCAGGGTAAACAGGGATTATGCTCGCCAATCCTTTTATTGTCAGTTGGCGGTGATTCGCGGTTTCGGGGTTCGCTGGACTCTGTAGGTTCTGCTTGCTGTACCCTGAACGTCATGGAAGACTTCTTACTGCGTAGTCTTCAGTTGGGTGGTGTCCGCTGATGCAGTAGGGCGCGGTTTGGATTTATGGGGTGAGTACCCACTTCCTTCTGTCAGCAGTAGGTTTTAAAGTTGTTTTAGGTAATGTTTCACCTGTTGGTAGCTAGGAACAGATTGTAGAGTGGAAACTTGCGAGTCTTCGGTTTCTTCTCGAGGAGTTTTTCTCTTAAGAATTTGTTGATCGCAGTGGTCTCGATGTTACCACGTTGGCTGTGGTCAGTTGCCGCGATGATGATGTCCGAGGTTACTGGGAACTGCTTTTCTTTGCTGGTTCGATGATGTTCTTCTTCCTTCTTCAGTGACAGAGCAGTGTGGCCCAGGAGTGTCGTTGGGGCTGAAGATGCCAATTATACTTTGAGAGCCGATCTAATCTGCACGCCAAATCAGACCCGATTCTTTGTCTTAATGTTGGCGGGCTTCATAATTCTTTGTCATATTTTGGTGGCTCGTTAATGATAACTCATTTCAGATGTGTCGATCTGTTGAATTCGTTTTTCGATCAGGAAAATTAGTTTTGGTATTTACGTTGTCTGCCTGGGCCTGGGTTTACCATGCGGGCTCGATGGGCGATTAACATTATGCATGCGCTGGATGGGATTCCTGCTTGGAGCTATGGCTGGCTATCTCTGGGTCGATTGTTGCCATGGTAATGTCTCCCGGGGAGAAGGGTTTTCGAGTTTACACATCGCTGTTGGTCTCAGCCATGGCTCACTGGGTCATACCCTCGCCTCCGAGTCACAAGCTCCAGGGATCACAGTCCCCGCTCCAGAGACTTGAGCACAAATTCCAGGCTGACGCTCCCAGTGCAGGAAGGATGGGTGCGCTGCACTGTTGGAGAAAGACAGAAAAAAAGACTTGCATTTATATAGCGCCTTTCACGACCACCGGACGCCCCAAGACGCTTTACAGCCAATGAAGTACTTTTTGGAGCGTAGTCACTGTTGTAATGTAGGAAACAATTTGCGCACAGCAAGCTCCCACAATGTGATAATGACCAGATAATCTGTTTTTAGTGATGTTGATTGAGGGATAAATATTGGCCCCAGGACACAGGGGAGAATTCCCCTGCTCTTCCAAATAGTGCCATGGGATCTTTTACATCCACCTGAGAGAGCAGACGGGTCCTCGGTTTAACATCTCATCTGAAAGACGGCCCCTCCGACAGTGCGGTGCTCCCTCAGCACTGCCCCTGCGACAGTGCAGCGCTCCCTCAGTACTGCACCTCCGACAGTGCGGCACTCCCTCAGTACTGCCCCTCCGACAGTGCGGCACTCCCTCAGCACTGCCCCTCCGACAGTGCGGCACTCCCTCAGCACTGCCCCTCCGACAGTGCGGCACTCCCTCAGTACTGCCCCTCCGACAGTGCGGCACTCCCTCAGTACTGCCCCTCCGACAGTGCGGCACTCCCTCAGTACTGCACCTCCGACAGTGCGGAACTCCCTCAGTACTGCCCCTCCGACAGTGCAGCACTCCCTCAGTACTGCACCTCCGACAGTGCGGCACTCCCTCAGCACTGCCCCTCCGACAGTGCGGCGCTCCCTCAGTACTGCCCCTCTGATAGTGCGGCGCTCCCTCAGTACTGCCCCTTCGACAGTGCGGCACTCCTTCAGCACTGCACTGGGAATGTCGGCCTAGATTTATGTGCTCAATTCTTTGCAGTAGGATTTGTTCCCACAACCTTCTGACTCAGAGACGAGAGTGCTTCCCACTGAGCCACGGCTGACACAAGTGCCGGCTTTCAAATAGACGTTAAACCGAGGCCCCGTCTGCTCTCTCAGGTGGATGTAAAAGATCCCACGGCACTATTTCGAAGAAGAGCAGGGGAGTTCTCCCCGATGTCCTGGGGCCAATATTTATCCCTCAATCAACATCACTAAAACAGATGATCTGGGTCATTATCACATTACTGTGTGTGGGAGCTTGCTGTGCGCAAATCGGTTGCCGCATTTCTCACATTACAGCAGTGATTGCACTTATGAAGTACTTCATTGGCTGTAAAGCGCTTTGAGATGTCCGGTGGATGTGAAAGGCACTGTAAGGGGAAAACCCTCAATATTCTCCCCAAGCCCTGGGCCCTTTCGGGAGTGTGCCCAGCTGGGACAGACATCAGGCTGTGCCTCCATTCCCCCTCAGCAACAACAACAACTTGTATTTATATAGCGCCTTTAAGGTAGTAAAATGTCCCGAGGTGCTTCACAGGGGTGCTTTAAGACAAAACGAATAAATTTGACACCGAGCCGCATAAGGAGAAATTAGCGCAGGTGACCAAAAGCTCGGTCAAAGAGGTCGGTTTTAAGGAGCGTCTTGAAGGAGGACAGAGAGGTAGAGAGGCGGAGAGGTTTAGGGAGGGAGTTCCAGAGCTTGGGGCCCAGGCAACAGAAGGCACGGCCACCGATGGTGGAGCGATTATAATCAGGGATGGTCAGGAGGGCAGAATTAGAGTGCAGACATCTCGGGTGTTGTGGGGCTGGAGGGGATTACAGAGATAGGGAGGGGCGAGAATATGGAGGGATTTGTAAACAAGGATAAGAATTTTGAAATCAATGTGTTGCTTAATCGGGAGCCAATGTAAGTCAGCAAGCACAGTGGGTGATGGGTGAGCGGGACCTGGTGTGAGTTAGGACACGGGGCAGCTGAGTTTACGTCAGGTAGAATGTGGGAGGCCAGCTAGGAGAACGTTGGAGTAGTCAAGTCCAGAGGTAACAAAGGCATGGATGAGGAATGGAAGGTGTGGGACTGGCTGACAGCCAGGCCGTGAGGGCTGAATGCGGTCAGTTTGCTAACTCCCGTAGGGCCATCAGAGAGCATCTCGGGGCTGAGACTGTGACATATCCTGAGACTGTGACCCCTTGTTCTAGACTTCCCAGCCCCGGGGAAACATCCTCCACACATCCAGTCTGTCCAACCCCGTCAGAATTTTATACGTTTCTATGAGATCCCCTCTCATTCTTCTAAACTCCAGTGAATACAGGCCTAGTCGACCCAATCTCTCCTCATACCACAGTCCTGCCATCCCAGGAATCAGTCTGGTGAACCTTCGCTGCACTCCCTCTATGGCAAGTATATCCTTTCTTAGGTAAGGAGACTAAAACTGCACACAATACTCCAGGTGTGGTCTCACTAAGGCCCTGTGTAACTGGAGTAAGACATCCTTGCTCCTGTACTCAAATCCTCTTGCAATGAAGGCCAACGTACCATTTGCCTTCCTAACTGCTTGCTGCACCAGCGTGTCTGCTTTCAATGACTGGGGTACAACGACACCCAGGTCCCTCTGTACATTGACACTTCCCAAGCTATCACCATTCCTACCAAAGTGGATAACTTCACATTTATCCACGTCATATTCATCATCATCATAGGCAGTCCCTCGGAATCAAGGAAGACTTGCTTCCACTCCTAAAGTGAGTCCTTTGGTGGCTGAACAGTCCAATTTGAGAGCAGTGAGTCGGGAGGTGGAGCGGGTCGTCGGAGAGGCCTACAAAAGTCCCATCAGTGGGAGGATGCAGTGTGGTGAGTCGGGAGGCAGGGCGGGTGCTGGAGAGGCCTACAAAAGTCCCATCAGTGGGAGGGAGCAGTGTGGTGAGTCGGGAGGCAGGGCGGGTGCTGGAGAGGCCTACAAAAGTCCCATCAGTGGGAGGGAGCAGTGTGGTGAGTCGGAGAGGCCCAGCCGGTGCAGCTGCAGGGAGAGAAAGCAAAAAAGTAGAAAGAAATCGAAGGGTGATGTCACAGCCAAGGGGGTAAGTGATTGGTAAGTAGTATTTCTTTTTTTTTTCCTTTATCAGTAAGTAACCTTTATCATTGTTGTTGCCAAATTAAGTTAATGTAGGGGTTAAGTCGTGGCAGGAGAGCTCGGACATGTGTTATGCTCCTCCTGTACTATGTGGGGAGTCAGGGATGCTCCCAGTGTCCCTGATGACTACGTGTGCAGGAAGTGTATCCGCCTGCAGCTCCTGACGGACCGCATTGCGGCGCTGGAGCTGCGGGTGGATTTACTCTGGAGCATCCACGATGCTGAGAATAACGTGAATAGCACGTTTAGTGAGTTGGTCTTACCGCAGGTAAAGGGTCCACAGCCAGATAGGGAATGGGTGACCAGCAGGAAGTGCAGTGGAAGGAAGGTAGTACAGGGGTCCCCTGCGGTCATCCCCCTGCAAAACAGAGACACCGCTTTGGGTACTGTTGGGGGGGATGACTCATCAGGGGAGAGCAGCAGCAGCCAAGTTCATGGCACCGTGGGTGGCTCTGCTGCACAGGAGGGCAGGAAAAAGAGCGGGAGAGCGATAGTGGTAGGGGATGCTACTGTAAGGGGAATAGATAGACGTTTCTGCGGCCGCAACCGAGACTCCAGGATGGTATGTTGCCTCCCTGGTGCAAAGGTCAAGGATGTCTCTGAGCGGCTGCAGGACATTTTGAAGGGGGAGGGTGAACTCAACATCCAAGGGTATTCAACATTTAGGAAGGATAGACAGAAAGGAAAAGGAGGCGGGGTGGTGTTGCTGGTTAAAGAGGAAATTAATGCAACTGTAAGGAAAAACATGAGCTTGGATGATGTGGAATCGGTATGGGTGGAGCTACGGAATACCGAAGGGCAGAAAACGCTAGTGGCAGTTGTGTACAGACCTCCAAACAGTAGTCGTGATGTTGGGGAGGGCATCAAACAGGAAATTAGGGGTGCATGCAATAAAGGTGCAGCAGTTATCATGGGTGACTTTAATATGCACATAGATTGGGTTAACCAAACTGGAAACAATACGGTGGAGCAGGATTTCCTGGAGTGCATAAGGGATGGTTTTTTAGACCAATATGTCGAGGAACCAACTAGGGGGGAGGCCATCTTAGACTGGGTGTTGTGTAATGAGAGAGGATTCATTAGCAATCTCATTGTGCGAGGCCCCTTGGGGAAGAGTGACCATAATATGGTGGAATTCTACATTAGGATGGAGAATGAAACAGTTAATTCAGAAATCATGGTCCAGAACTTAAAGAAGGGTAACTTTGAAGGTACGAGGCTAGGATAGATTGGCGAATGATACTTAGGGGGTTGACTGTGGATGGGCAATGGCAGACATTTAGAGACCGCATGGATGAACTACAACAATTGTACATTCCTGTCTGGCGTAAAAATAAAAAAGGGAAGGTGGCTCAACCGTGGCTATCAAGGGAAATCAGGGATAGTATTAAAGCCAAGGAAGTGGCATACAAATTGGCCAGAAATAGCAGAGAACTCGGGGACTGGGAGAAATTTAGAACTCAGCAGAGGAGGACAAAGGGTTTGATTAGGGCAGGGAAAATAGAGTATGAGAGGAAACTTGCAGGGAACATTAAAATGGACTGCAAAAGCTTCTATAGATATGTAAAGACAAAAAGGTTAGTAAAGACAAACGTAGGTCCCCTGCAGTCAGAATCAGGGGAAGTCATAACGGGGAACAAAGAAATGGCAGACCAATTGAACAAGTACTTTGGTTCGGTATTCACTGAGGAGGACACAAACAACCTTCCGGATATAAAAGGGGTCAGAGTGTCTAGTAAGAAGGAGGAACTGAGGGAAATCCTTATTAGTCGGGAAATTGTGTTGGGGAAATTGATGGGATTGAAGGCCGATAAATCCCCAGGGCCTGATGGACTGCATCCCAGAGTACTTAAGGAGGTGGCCTTGGAAATAGCGGATGCATTGACAGTCATTTTCCAACATTCCATAGATTCTGGATCAGTTCCTATGGAGCGGAGGGTAGCCAATGTAACCCCACTTTTTAAAAAAAGGAGGGAGAGAGAAAACAGGGAATTATAGACCGGTCAGCCTGACATCGGTAGTGGGTAAAATGATGGAATCAATTATTAACGATGTCATAGCAGTACATTTAGAAAGAGGTGACATGATAGGTCCAAGTCAGCATGGATTTGTGAAAGGGAAAGCTTGCTTGACAAATCTTCTGGAATTTTTTGAGGATGTTTCCAGTAGAATGGACAAGGGAGAACCAGCTGATGTGGTGTATTTGGACTTTCAGAAGGCTTCGACAAGGCCCCACACAAGAGATTAATGTGCAAAGTTAAAGCACATGGGATTAGGGGTAATGTGCTGACATGGATTGAGAACTGGTTGTCAGACAGGAAGCAAAGAGTAGGAGTAAATGGATACTTTTCAGAATGGCAGGCAGTGACTAGTGGGGTACCGCAAGGTTCTGTGCTGGGGCCCCAGCTGTTTACATTGTACATTAATGATTTAGATGAGGGGATTAAATATAGTATCTCCAAATTTGCGAATGACACTAAGTTGGGTGGCAGTGTGAGCTGCGAGGAGGATGCTATGAGGCTGCAGATTGACTTGGATAGGTTAGGTGAGTGGGCAAATGCATGGCAGATGAAGTATAATGTGGATAAATGTGAGGTTATCCACTTTGGTGGTAAAAACAGAGAGACAGACTATTATCTGAATGGTGACAGATTGGGAAAAGGGAAGGTGCAACGAGACCTGGGTGTCATGGTACATCAGCCATTGAAGGTTGGCATGCAGGTACAGCAGGTGGTTAAGAAAGCAAATGGCATGTTGGCCTTCATAGCGAGGGGATTTGAGTACAGGGGCAGAGAGGTGTTACTACAGTTGTACAGGGCCTTGGTGAGGCCACACCTGGAGTATTGTGTACAGTTTTGGTCTCCTAACTTGAGGAAGGACATTCTTGCTATTGAGGGTGTGCAGCGAAGGTTCACCAGACTGATTCCCGGGATGGCGGGACTGACTTATCAAGAAAGACTGGATCAACTGGGCTTGTATTCACTGGAGTTCAGAAGAATGAGAGGGGATCTCATAGAAACGTTTCAAATTCTGACGGGTTTAGACAGGTGAGATGCAGGAAGAATGTTCCCAATGTTGGGGAAGTCCAGAACCAGGGGTCACAGTCTAAGGATAACGGGTATTTAGGACCGAGATGAGGAGAAACCTCTTCACCCAGAGAGTGGTGAACCTGTGGAATTCTCTACCACAGAAGGTTGTTGAAGCCAATTCACTAAATATATTCAAAAAGGAGTTAGATGTACCTTACTACTAGGGGAATCAAGGGGTATGGCGAGAAAGCAGGAATGTGGTACTGAAGTTGCATGTTCAGCCATGAACTCATTGAATGGCGGTGCAGGCTCGAGGGACTGAATGGCCTACTCCTGCATCTATTTTCTATGTTTCTATGTAACAGACAGTTGTCGTGGTGTATATAGGTACCAACAATATAGGAAAAAACGGGATGAGGTCCTACAAGACGAATTTAGGGAGCTAGGAGCCAAGTTTAAAAAGTAGGACCTCAAAGGTAGTAATCTCAGGATTGCTACCAGTGCCACGTGTAAGTCAGAGTAGGAATCGCAGGATAGCTCAGATGAATACGTGGTTTGAGTAGTGCAGAAGTGAGGGATTCAAATTCCTGGGATATTGAAACCGGTTCTCGGGGAGGTGGGACCAGTACAAACCAGGCGGTCTGCACCTGGGCAGGATCGGAACCAATGTCCGAGGCGGAGTGTTTGCTCGTGCTGTTGGGGAGAGGTTAAACTAATATGGCAGGGGGATGGGAACCTATGCAGGGAGACAGAGGGAAGTAGAATGGGGGCAGAAGCAAAAGATAGAAAGAAGAAAAGTAAAAGTGGAGGGCAGAGAAACCCAAGGCAAAAAGCAAAAAGGGCCACATTACAACAAAATTCTAAAGGAGAAAAGTGTGTTAAAAAGACCAACTTGAAAGCTCTGTGCCTCAGTGCGAGGAGTATTCGGAATAAGGTGGACGAATTAATTGCGCAGATAGCAGTTAATGGATATGATGTAATTGGCATCAGGGAGACATGGCTCCAGGGTGACCAAGGCTGGGAACTCAACATCCAGGGTATTCAACATTCAGGAAGGGTAGACAGAAAGGAAAAGGAGGTGGGGTGGCGTTGCTGGTTAAAGAGGAAATTAATGCAATAATAAGAAAGGACATTAGTCTGGATGATGTGGAATCAGTATGGGTGGAGCTATGGAACACCAAAGGGCAGAAAACGCTAGTGGGAGTTGTGTACAGATCACCAAACAGTAGTAGTGAGGTTGGGAACAGCATCAAACAAGAAATTAGGGATGCATGCAATAAAGGTACAGCAATTATCATGGGCGACTTTAATCTACATATAGATTGGGCTAACCAAACTGGTAGCAATGTGGTGGAGGAGGATTTCCTGGAGTGTATTAGGGATGGTTTTCTGGACCAATATGTCGAGGAACCAACTAGAGGGCTGGCCATCCTAGACTGGGTGATGTGTAATGAGAAAGGACTAATTAGCAATCTTGTTGTGCGAGACCCCAGGAGGAAGAGTGACCATAATATGGTAGAATTCTTTACTAAGATGGAGACTGACACAGTTAATTGAGAGACTTGGGTCCTGAACTTAAGGAAAGGTAACTTCGACGGTATGAGATGTGAATTGGCTAGAATAGACTGGCGAATGATACTCAAAGGGTTGATGGTGGATAGGCAATGGCAAACATTTAAAGATCACATGGATGAACTTCAACAATTGTACATCCCTGTCTGGAATAAAAATAAAACGGGGAAGGTGGCTCAACCATGGCTAACAAGGGAAATTAAGAATAGTGTTAAATCCAAGGAAGAGGCATATAAATTGGCCTGCAAAAGCAGCAAACCTGAGGACTGGGAGAATTTTATAATTCAGCAGAGGAGGACAAAGGGTTTAATTAGGAGGGGGAAAATAGAATATGAGAAGAAGCTTGCTGGGAACATAAAAACTGACTGCAAAAGCTTCTATAGATATGTGAAGAGTAAAAGATTAGTGAAGACAAACGTAGGTCCCCTGTAGTCAGATTCAGGTGAATTTATAATAGGGAACAAAGAACTGGCAGACCAATTGAATAATTACTTTGGTTCTGTCTTCACAAAGGAAGATATAAATAACCTTCCGAAAATACTAGGGGATCGAGGGTCTAGTGAGAAGGAGGAACTGAAGGAAATCCTTATTAGGTGGGAAATTGTGTTCGGGAAATTGATGGGATTGAAGGCCGATAAATCCCCGGGGCCTGATAGTCTGCATCCCAGAGTACTTAAGGAAGTGGCCCTAGAAACATTGGATGAATTGGTGATCATTTTCCAACAGTCTATCGACTCTGGATCAGTTCCTATGGACTTGAGGGTAGCTAATGTAACACCACTGTTTAAGAAAGGAGGGAGAGAGAAAACAGGTAATTATAAACCGGTTAGCCTGACATCAGCAGTGAGGAAAACGTTGGAATCAATTATTAAAGATTAAATAGCAGCGCATTTGGAAAGCAGTGACAAGATCGGTCCAAGTCAGCATGGATTTATGAAAGGGAAATCATGCTTGACAAATCTTCTAGAATTTTTTGAGAATGAAACTGGTAGAATGGACAAGGGAGAACCAGTGGATGTGGTGTATTCGGACTTTCAAAACACAAGAGATTGGTGTGCAAAATTAAAGCACATGGTATTGGGGTTAATGTACTGACATGGATAGAGAACTAGCTGGCAGACAGGAAGCAGAGAGTCGGGATAAACGGGTCCTTTTCAGAATGGCAGGCAGTGAGGGTGTCGCAGGGCTCAGTGTTGGGACCCCCGCTATTTACAACATACATTAATGATTTAGATGAAGGAATTGAGTGTAATATCTCCAGGTTTGCAGATGACACTAAACTGGGTGGAGGTGTGAGCTGTGAGGAGGACGCTAAGAGGTTGCAGGGTGACTTGGACAGGTTAGGTGAGTGGGCAAATGCATGACAGATGCAGTATAATGTGGATAAATGTGAGGTTATCCACTTTGGTGGCAAAAACACGAAGGCAGAATATTATCTGAATGGCGGCAGATTAGGAAAAGGGGAGGTGCAACGAGACCTGGGTGTCATGGTACATCAGTCAGTGAAAGTTGACATGCAGGTACAGCAGGCGGTGAAGAAGGCAAATGGTATGTTGGCCTTCATAGCTAGGGGATTTGAGTATAGGAGCAGGGAGGTCTTACTGCAGTTGTACAGGGCCTTGGTGAGGCCTCACATGGAATATTGTGTACAGTTTTGGTCTCCTAATCTGAGGAAGGACGTTTTTGCTATTGAGGGAGTGCAGCGAAGGTTCACCAGACTGATTCCAGGGATGGCAGGACTGACATATGAGGAGAGACTGGATCGACTGGGCCTGTATTCACTGGAGTTTAGAAGGATGAGAGGGGATCTCATATAAAACATATAAAATTCTGACGGGACTGGACAGGTTAGATGCAGGAAGAATGTTCCCGATGTTGGGGAAGTCCAGAATCAGGGGGCATAGTCTAAGGATAAGGGGTAAGCCATTTAGGACTGAAATGAAGAGAAATTCCTTCACTCAGAGTTGTTAACCTGTTGAATTCCCTGCCACAGAGAGTTGTTGAGGCCAGTTCTTTGGATATATTCAAAAGGGAGTTAGATATGGCCCTTACGGCTAAAGGGATCAAGGGGTATGGAGAGAAAGCAGGAAAGGGGTACTGAGGGAATGATCAGCCATGATCTTATTGAATGGCGGTGCAGGCTCGAAGGGCCGAATGGTCTACTCCTGCACCTATTTTCTATGTTTCTATGTTTCTCAGTCCCTGTCACAGGTGGGACAGACATTCGTTGGGGGAAGGGGACGGTGGGACTGATTTGCCGCGCGCTCCTTCCGCTGCCTGCGCCTGGCCTCTTCACGCTCGCGGTGTTGCGACTCGCGGGGCTCAGCGCCCTCCCGGATGCACTTCCTCCACCTCGGGTGGTCTTTGGCCAGGGACTCCCAGGTGTCGGTGGGGATGTCACACTTCCCCAGGGAGGCTTTGAGGCTTTGCATGTTAGACTGCATCTGCCATGTGTTTGCCCACTCACTCAACCTATCTAAATCGCCTTGCAGCATCTTTGCATCCCCCTCACAACTCACAATCCCACCTAGTTTTGTGTCGTCAGCAAACTTGGAAATATTACATTTGGTTCCCTCATCCAAATTATTTGTATACGAGCTGCGGCAAGGGGCGGAGACAGGCAATGTCACTGGGGCGGGGGGAGTCGGCGCTGTTGGGGTTGGAGTGGACGCTCAGTGGATGGTCAGGTAGGATGCGGAGTTTGCAACGTGTCTAGTTCAGCCTCAGTATCGGACGTGGCGGGCAGGCCTGGGATTGGACACACTGAGTGTCTTTGTGTCTTCTCCATTCACCCCCCCAGAACGGGAAATCCAGATTGTGCAGCAGCTGGAGGACCAGGAGGTGCGAGAAAACGACAACGCAGTCTTCGTCTGTGAGGTGTCCCACGAGGAGGTCAAAAGTGAATGGTTTCAGAACGGAGACAGAATCAAATCCAACAGCACCGTCAAAATCAGACAG
The DNA here is from genome assembly GCF_044704955.1 of Pristiophorus japonicus. Lineage (NCBI taxonomy): Eukaryota > Metazoa > Chordata > Chondrichthyes > Pristiophoridae > Pristiophorus > Pristiophorus japonicus. Next base: position 5,203,253 of record NC_091979.1, read on the forward strand.
GAGGGTAAGGAGACCCGTGTGGTCTTTACCAATCAATAAAAAATATTGTTTCTAAACAGGTTACTGGGTGAAGGGCAGGGCACTGGGTCAGACACGGAGTTTCCAAATCTGGGAACTGGTTTCAAATTCAAGTACAAAGAGGGAGCTTTACTCTGTATCTAACCCCCTGTACCTGCCCTGGGAGTGTTTGATGGGACAGTGTAGAGGGAGCTTTCCTCTGTATCTAACCCCGTGCTGTCCCTGCCCTGGGAGTGTTTGATGGGACAGTGTAGAGGGAGCTTTACTCTGTATCTAACCCGTGCTGTACCTGCCCTGGGAGTGTTTGATGGGACAGTGTAGAGGGAGCTTTACTCTGTATCGAACCCCGTGCTGTACCTGCCCTGGGAGTGTGTGATGGGACAGTGTAGAGGGAGCTTTACTCTGTATCTAACCCCGTGCTGTACCTGCCCTGGGAATGTTTGATGGGGCAGTGTAGAGGGAGCTTTACTCTGTATCTAACCCCGTGCTGTACCTGCCCTGGGAGTGTGTGATGGGACAGTGTAGAGGGAGCTTTACTCTGTATCTAACCCCGTGCTGTACCTGCCCTGGGAGTGTTTGATGGAACAGTGTAGAGGGAGCTTTACTCTGTATCTCACCCATGCTGTACCTGCCCTGGGAGAGTTTGATAGGACAGTGTAGAGGGAGCTTTACTCTGTATCTAACCCCCCTATACCTGCCCTGGGAGTATTTGATGGGACAGTGTAGAGGGAGCTTTACTCTGTATCTAACCCCCTGTACCTGCCCTGGGAGTGTTTGATGGGACAGTGTAGAGGGAGCTTTACTCTGTATCTAACCTTCTGCTGTACCTGCCCTGGGAGTGTTTGATGGGACAGTGTAGAGGGAGCTTTATTCTGTCTCTAACCCCCTGTACCTGCCCTGGGAGTGTTTGATGGGACAGTGTAGAGGGAGCTTTACTCTGTATCTAACCCCCTGTACCTGCCCTGGGAGTGTTTGATGGGACAGTGTAGAGGGAGCTTTACCCTGTATCTAACCCCCTGTACCTGCCCTGGGAGTGTTTGATGGGACAGTGTGGAGGGAGCTTTATTCTGTATCTAACCCCGTGCTGTACCTGCCCTGGGAGTGTTTGATGGGACAGTGTAGAGGGAGCTTTACTCTGTATCTAACCCCCTGTACCTGCCCTGGAAGTGTTTGATGGTACAGTGTAGAGGGAGCTTTACTCTGTATCTAACCCCCTGTACCTGCCCTGGGAGTGTTTGATGGGACAGTGTAGAGGGAGCTTTATTCTGTATCTAACCCCGTGCTGTACCTGCCCTGGGAGTGCTTGATGGGACAGTGTAGAGGGAGCTTTACTCTGTATCTAACCCCCTGTACCTGCCCTGGGAGTGTTTGATGGGACAGTGTAGAGGGAGCTTCACTCTGTATCTAACCCCCTGTACCTGCCCTGGGAGTGTTTGATCGGACTGTGTAGAGGGAGCTTTACTCTGTCTCTAACTCCATTTGTGTGAGTTAGCTGAGAACAGAGTCGAGGGTAGCAGTGGCTTTCTCGAATGGCCTGCCTGACCCTCACTCTCTGGCTGTCCTTGTGGGCAATGGTTACCTGGACCGGCTCGATTCAGCGCCTTGAGGCGAGGGAACAGTTTTGCACGCGTTGGAACGTTAACTTCTCTTCCATCCCACCTGCCAGGGACCAAGCATTTCCTGCTGATCTGCAATGTGATGGCAGAGGATGCGGGGGAGATCCGATTCACTGCCAAGAACGTTGAGTCTGCGGCTCATCTCGATGTTAACGGTAGGTCTGCCGATTCTTTCTCAGTCCTGCTTCCCTTTACGTTCAATGATGTGAGCCTCTGGTCTAATTGTGGTCGACCGTGGCTCAGTGGGCAGCACCCTTGCCTCTGAGTCAGAAGGTTGTAGATTCAAGTCCCACTCCAGAGACTTGAGCACATAAATCCAGATTGACTCTCCAGTATAATGCTGAGCGAGCGCTGCACTGTCAGAGGCGCCGTCTTTCGGATGAGACGTTAAACCGAGGCCCCGTCTGCCCCCTCAGGTGGTCGTAAAAGATCCCATGACGCTATTTCGAAGAAGAGCAGGGGAGTTCTCCCCGGTGTCCTGGGGTCAATATTTATCCCTCAATCAACATCACTAAAACAGATTATCTGGCCATTGCTGTTTGTGGGAGCTTGCTGTGCACAAATTGGCTGCTGTGTTTCCTACATTACCGCAGTGACTACATTTCAAACAGTAATTCATTGGCTGTGAAGCGATTTGGGAGATCCTGAGGCCGTGAAAGGTCCTGAATCATAGAACCGTGGCACAGAAGGAAGCCATTCGGCCCATCGTGTCCGTGTTGGTCGAAAAAGAATGGAAGCAAGTCTTCCTCGATTTCGAGGGACTACCTATGATGATGATCCAGCCTAATCCCATTTTCCAGCTCTCGGTCCGTAGCCCTGTAGGTTACAGCACTTCAGGTGCACATCCAAGTACTTTTTAAATGTGGTGAGGGTTTCTGCCTCTACCACCCTTTCAGGCCGTGAGTTCCAGACCCCCACCACCCTCTGGGTGAAGACATTTCCCCTCAAATCCCCTCTAAACCTCCCCCCAATTACTTTAACTCTATGCCCCCTGGTTTTGACCCCCTCTGCTAAGGGAAATAGGTCCTTCCTATCCACTCTATCCAGACTCCTCATAATTTTATACACCTTAATTAAATCTCCCCTCAGCCTCTTTTCCAAAGAAAACAACCCCAGCCTCTCCAATCTTTTTTCATAGCTAAAGTTTTCCAGTCCTGGCAACATCCTCGTATACCTCCTCTGCACCCTCTCCAGTGCAATCACATCCTTCCTGTAATGTGGTGACCAGAACTGCACGCAGTACTCCAGCTGTGTCCTAACTAGTGTTTTATACAGTTCAAGCATAATCTCCCTGCTCTTGTATTCCATGCCTTGGCTAATAAAGGCAAGCATTCCGTATGCCTTCTTAACCACCTTATCTACCTGGCCTGCTACCTTTAAGGATCTGTGTACCTGCACTCCAAGGTCTCACTGTTCCTCCACACCTCTCAGTGTCCTCCCATTTAATGTGTATTCCCATGCCTTGTTGTCCCTCCCCAAATGCATTACCTCACACTTTTCCTGATTGAATTCCATTTGCCACTTTTCTGCCCGAGTGCCCAGTCCATCGCTATCTTCCTGCAGTCTACCACACGGCCAATTCCTGTATCGTCTGCAAATTTCTTTATCAGGCCCCCTACATTTAAATCTAAATCATTAATATATACTATAGAAAGCAAGGGACTGAGTACTGAGCCCGCGGAACCCTACTCGAAACAGCCCTCCCGTCACAAAAGCACCCCTCAACCATTACCCTTCGCTTTCTGCCACTGAGCCAATTTTGGATCCAACTTGCTGCTCTCCCTTGGGTCCCATGGGCTATTACCTTTTTGATCTGCCTGCCATGTGGGACTTTGTCAAAAGCCTCATTAAAAATCCATGTAGACTACATCGTACACACTGCCCTCATCGACCCTCCTTGTTACCTCCTCAAAGAACTCAATCAAGTTGGTCTGACACGACCTTCCCTTAACAAATCCACGCTGACTGTCTTTGATTAATCCATGTCTTTCTAAATCAACTGTTTATCCTGTCCCTCAGAATTGATTGCAGTAATTTTCCCACCACCGAGGTTAGACTAACTGGCCTGTAATTATTCGGTTTATCCCGTCTGGAACAATGGAACAACGTTAGCAGTTCTCCAATCCTCTGGCACAACTCCTGTAGCCTGGGAGGATTGGAAAAATGTTCTTTGGGTTGGGGGAGGGCCGGGAAATTGCTGTTCTCCCAGCCCCCACTTCAGCCAAAACCATGAGTGGCGCGGGAATCACTTGGGTGCAACCCCACCCAAGAAGGGTCAAGGGGTAAGGTTCCCTTTATGCTGCGTGTTGGTGCAGCTCCCCGCCATCCACACCCAGCCGGCCTTCGATTGGCAAAAACTGCACACGCGCATTGTTTTATATGGGTCGCGCACTCCAAAATAAATTAACGGGAACATTGGCAAGGGGGGAATTTGCTTGTGGGGGTCGGGAGAGATGGTGGCGTGACTCAAGCCTTTGGGGGGGCGGGGGGCTCGAGTCAGGAAGGGGAAAGGGGGAATGTCTTGCGGGGGAGGGGGTTCAACTCGATTCATGAAGGGGCAAGGGGGGAATCTCCTGGGGGGGGGGAACATGTCAGGAAGGGTCAAGGGGGGATCTTCTGGGGGAGGCACGTGTCAGGAAGGGGCAAGAGGGGATCTTCAGGGAGGGGGCACGTGTCAGGAAGGGGCAAGGGAGGGATCTTCTGGGGGGGGCACGTGTCAGAAAGGGGCAAGGGAGGGATCTTCTGGGGGGGGCACGTGTCAGGAAGGGTCAAGGGGGGATCTTCAGGGAGGGGGCACGTGTCAGGAAGGGGCAAGGGGGGGGATCTTCTGGGGGGGGCACGTGTCAGGAAGGGGTCAAGGGGGGATCTTCAGGGAGGGGGCACGTGTCAGGAAGGGGCAAGGGGCAAGGGGGGGGATCTTCTGGGGGGGCACGTGTCAGGAAGGGGCAAGGGGCAAGGGGGGATCTTCTGGGGGGGCACGTGTCAGGAAGGGTCAAGGGAGGGGATCTTCTGGGAGGGGGGGGTTGATGCGTTGGTCTGACGTCGCCCTCTCTTCCCCCCCCCGCCCCGCAGAGTTGCCGATCAAGATCGTCAAGCCACTGCGGGACAAGACGGCGCTGGAGAAGCACAAGGTGATCCTGGAGTGCAAGGTGTCCAATCCCCGGGCCGGGGTGCGCTGGTACCGGGGCGACGAGGAGCTCGGCTCCACCGGCAAGTACCGGATCAGCAGCGAGGGCTGCTACCGTCAGCTGGTCATCCACGACGTCAGCTCCCAGGACGAAGACACCTACACCTGCGACGCCTTCGATGACTCGACCTCCGCCAAGGTCCTGGTGGAAGGTAGGTCGGCAAATCCGCGATCCAGCTCCCCACGGGCCTTTGCTGGCTGCAGGCCGATCCCTGCTGTGGTCACTGGGGGGCGGCAGGGGGCACAGGCATGATGGGCCGAACGGCCTCCTTCTGCGCTGTATGAGTTAAAGTGTCAGCTGTGGCTCAGTGGGTGGCACTCTTCCCTCGCAATCAGAAGAACATAAGAAATAGGAGCAGGAGTCGGCCATACGGTCCCTCGAGCCTGCTCCGCCATTTAGTACGATCATGGCTGAGCCGATCTGGAACTCTCTCCTCCAAAAATAGCTGTTGAGGCCGGGGGTCAATTAAAACATTTCAAAACTAAGATTGATCGAGTTTTGTTGGGTAAGGGTATTCAGGGTTACAGAACCAAGGCGGGTAGATGGAGTTAAGATACAGATCAGCCTCATCTAATTGATTGGCGAAACGAGCTTGAGGGCTGAATGGCCTCTTCCTGTTCCCATGTTCCTCAGGTCCAGAGAGAGAGAACGAGAAAGGGAGAGAGGGAGAGAACGAGTAAGGGGGGGAGAGAGAGAGAGAGAGCAAGGGAGAGGAGAGAGCGAGAGAAAGGGAGAGCGAGAGAGGGGGGAAGGGAGACAGAGGGGAAGGGAGAGAGAGGGAGAGAGAGTCAGAGGGGAAGGGAGAGAGAGAGAGAGAGAGACAGAAGGGAAGGGAGAGAGAGAGAGAGAGACAGAGGGGAAGAGAGAGAGAGAGAGGGAGACAGAGGGGAAGGGAGAGAGAGAGAGGGAAGGGAGAGAGAGAGTCAGAGGGGAAGGGAGAGAGAGAGAGAGACAGAAGGGGAGGGAGAGAGAGACAGAAGGGAAGGGAGAGAGAGAGAGACAGAAGGGAAGGGAGAGAGAGAGGGGGGAAGGGAGACAGAGGGGAAGGGAGAGAGAGGGCGAGAGAGACAGAAGGGAAGGGAGAGAGAGAGAAAGGGGGGGAGAGAGAGACAGAGGGGAAGGAAGAGAGAGGGAGAGAGAGACAGAAGGGAAGGGAGAGAGAGAGAGACAGAAGGGAAGGGAGAGAGAGAGAGGGAGAGAGAGACAGAAGGGAAGGGAGAGAGAGACAGATGGGAAGTGATACGTCCTTACCATACGGTATAATTCTGTTCCTAATTCTTATGTTCTTATAAATGCACACCAGGCCCATGCTTGACCTGTCCTTTATTCCTTAGCACTCAAGTGATGAAGGTGGGTGGAGCTTCCCCTTTTATACCTGAAGGTCCAGGTTAGGAGTGTCTCCCACCTAGTGGTCAGTGTTCTCACGGTGTACAACTTAGGTCAGTTTATACATGGGTTACAATGCTGGTTGAATACATGACATCACCTCCCCCCCCCAAAGTCTATTGGGATCACAGGTTGAGTCTCTCTGGTGGTTTACGCTCCCTTGTAGAGCGCCTGAGTTGGAGCTCCGGTTGTTGGGCGCTGGCCTGAGTGTCTGCTGTTTGCGGTGCCTCAGGCCTGTCCGGACTGCCCACAGTGACTGGGCTCTCCTCCCTTTGGTTCCGGTGTTCGGTCACCTGTGGTGGAGTGAACTCTATATCGTGTTCTTCCTCTGTTTCTATTGGGTTGCTGAACCTCCTTTTTGTTTGATCCACATGTTTGCGGCAGATTTGTCCATTGGTAAGTTTAACTACCAGAATCCTATTTCCCTCTTTGGCAATCACAGTGCCTGCGAGCCATTTGGGCCCTGCAGCGTAGTTGAGGACAAAAACAGGATCATTTACATCAATACATCGCGCCCTCGCATTCCTGTCATGGTAGTGATATTGTGACTGGCGCCTGCTCTCGACAATTTCTTTCATGGTGGGGTGTATAAGGGATAATCGGGTTTTGAGCGTCCTTTTCATTAGTAGCTCTGCGGGTGGAACCCCTGTGAGCGAGTGTGGTCGGGATCTATAGGCCAACAGGAGGCGTGATAAGCGGGTTTGTAGGGAACCCCCTTGGATTCTGAGCATCCCCTGTTTGATTATTTGCACTGCTTGTTCTGCCTGGCCGTTTGAGGCCGGCTTGAACGGTGCCGTTCTGACATGGTTGATTCCATTGCCTGCCATGAAGTCCTGGAATTCAGTGCTTGTGAAGCACGGGCCATTGTCGCTGACCAAAATGTCCGGTAGACCGTGGGCGGCGAACATTGCCCGTAGACTTTCTACCGTGGCAGAGGATGTGCTTGAATTTAAAATGTCACACTCGATCCATTTGGAGGAGGTATCTACTACAACCAAAAACATTTTCCCCATGAAAGGACCTGTGTAGTCCACATGGATGCGTGACCAAGGCTTGGCGGGCCATGGCCAGAGGCTAAGGGGGGCTTCTCTGGGCGCATGGCCCAGCTGGGCACAAGTGTTGCACCTGCGAACACAAAGTTCCAGATCTGTGTCTATCCCTGGCCACCAAACATGTGACCTGACAATTGCCTTCATCGTGACAATGCCCGGGTGCCCATTGTGGAGATCTCTGATGAATACCTCTCTGCCCATCTGGGGCATGACTACGCGGTTTCCCCACAGTAGGCAATTGGCCTGAATCGAGAGTTCATCCTTGCGCCTGTGAAATGGTTTAAATTTCTCAGGGCATGCCCTGTACGTGGCTGCCCAGTCCCCATTCAGGACACATTCAGGAGACGATAGCGGGTCTCTATTTGTCCAGACTTTAATCTGACGGGCTGTCACGGGTGAGCCTTCGCTTCCGAAAGCTTCAACAGCCATGACCATCTCAGCACCATGCTCGGTAGCCCCCTCAGTGGTGGCTAGTGGGAGCCTGCTGAGTGCATCGGCGCAGTTTTCGGTGCCCGGTCTGTGCCGAATTGTGTAGTCATAGGCGGCTAACGTGAGTGCCCACCTCTGTATGCAGGCCGATGCGTTTGCATTTATGGCCTTGTTGTCGGCCAAAAGGGACGTTAGGGGTTTGTGATCTGTCTCCAACTCAAATTTCCTGCCAAACAGGTACTGGTGCATTTTCTTTTCCGCAAATACACAGGCGAGCGCCTCCTTTTCTACCATCCCGTAGCCCCTATCTGCCTGGGACAGACTTCTGGAGGCATAAGCTACCGGCTGTAACTGACCCTTGGCATTAACATGCTGCAACACACACCCGACACCATAGGACGACGCATCGCACGTTAACACAAGTTTCTTACATGGGTCATATAGCGTTAACAGATTGTTGGAACATAACAAATTGCGTGTTCTATTAAAAGCCCTTTCCTGGCTGTCCCCCCAGACCCATTCGCGACCTTTGCGTAGGAGCACGTGTAGCGGCTCTAGCAGCGTGCTCAATTTGGGAAGAAAGTTGCCAAAATAGTTCAGGAGCCCCAGGAACGAACGCAGCTCCGTCGTGTTACGGGGTCTGGGTGCTCTCTGGATCGCTTCCGTCTTGGATGGAGTAGGGCTGATCCCGTCTGCTGCTACCCTCATCCCCAGGAATTCTACCTCTGGAGCTAGGAAGACGCACTTCGCCTTTTTCAGTCGCAGCCATACCCGGTCCAGTCTGCGTAGCACCTCCTCCAGGTTGTGGAGGTGTTCTTCAGTATCGTAACCCGTGATGAGGATGTCGTCCTGAAAAACCACCGTCCCTGGAATCGACTTGAGGAGGCTTTCCATATTTCGTTGGAAGATCGCGGCGGCCGAGCAAATCCCGAACGGACATCTGTTGTACTCAAACAACCCCTTGTGTGTCGTGATGGTGGTCAGCTTCTTCGACTCACTCGCCAGCTCCTGGGTCATGTCAGCTGAGGTCAGGTCCAATTTTGAAAAAAGTTTGTCGGAAAGAGGTCCTCCGCTCTCGGTAGCGGGTACTGGTCTTGGAGTGAGACCCGATTGATGGTGGCCTTGTAATCACCACATATCCTGACCGACCCATCCGCCTTGAGCACCGGCACAATCGGGCTCGCCCAGTCACTGAATTCAACTGGCGAGATGATGGCTTCCCTCAGCAGGCGGTCCAACTCGCATTCTATCTATTCCCGCATCACGTACGGCACCGCTCTGGCCTTGTGGTGTACTGGCCTGGCGTCCGGGTTTATGTGAATCACTACCTTGGCCCCCATGAAAGTGCCAATGCCGGGTTGAAATAATGAGTCAAATTTGTCCCGGACCTGTGAGCATGATACTCGCTCCACAGAGGAAATTGCATTGACATCGCCCCATTTCCAGTTCATGACAGCAAGCCAACTCCTCCCCAGTAGTGCGGGACCGTCCCCTGGGACAATCCAGAGTGGCAGTCTGTTCTCCGAATCTTTGTGGGTCATGACTACCGTGGCGCTGCCGAGCACCGGAATGATCTGCTTTGTGTAATTCCGTAGCTGTGCGTCAATCGGTGATAATTTTGGCCTCCCGGCCTTGGATGCCCACAACTTTTCGAACTGTTTGATACCCATCAGGGACTGGCTGGCACCCGTGTCTAACTCCATTGATACTGGGATGCCATTGAGGAGCACTTTCATCATTATCGGTGGCGTCCTGGTGTATGAACTGTATACGTGCTCCACATGAACTCGCTGAACTTCAGCTTCCAGCGATTTCCCCCAGTGTCCATTTCTGCAATTTCTGCAGGTATTTTGCACATCTCTGCAAACTCCGGCTGAGTGTGTGCCTCCACGCCTCCAGCATGAGTTGCTGTTTGAAACAAAAGGTCCCTTGCTAGTCGATCGTCCCTGACTGCCCTTGTTATTGTCCTTGAGTGCACCATTAACAGGTGTTGATGGCCCCATTACTGGCCGCATTGTCCCTTGCAATGGCGTGAATCGCTGTTCAGCTTGCCATTGTCTCTGTCGAACTCCCCCTCTGGGTTCGACTACATGTTGGGGCATGCCCGACTGCCCTTGTCTGCCTGGAGAACTGTGTGCTGCTTTAACAATGTTGAATCTCTGTCCCAACCATTCCTTAACACAGTACCCCTCGTCTGTTCTGCTAGTGGCCATGCTCGCGTGGTTTAAATCCCAGTTTCTTGTCGCCATTGATACGTCCTTATTGTACAGTATAAATGCACACGAGGCCCATGCTTGAGAGAAGGTCAGTCTGTGACCTGTCCTTTATTCCTTCGCACTCAAGTGATGAAGGTGGGTGGAGCTTCCCCTTTTATACCTGAAGGTCCAGGTTAGGAGTGTCTCCCACCTAGTGGTCAGTGTTCTCACAGTGTACAACTTAGGTCAGTTTATACATGGGTTACAATGCTGGTTGAATACATGACAGGAAGGGAGAGAGAGGGCGAGAGAGACAGAGGGAAGGGAGAGAGGGGGAGAGAGAGGCAGAGGGGAAGGGAGAGAGAGAGAGAGAGAGAGAGACAAAGGGGAAGGGAGAGAGAGAGAGAGAGAGAGAGACAAAGGGGAAGGGAGAGAGAGTGTAAGGGAGAGGGAGAGAGAAACGGCGACTGTGGTTGGAATGAGCTATCTCCCGATGACTGTGTTCCAGAACAAGCCATCCTGATGGTGCGGGAGCTGGTGGACACAGTGGTGACAGCTCCGGGGGAGGCCCAGCTGGAGTGCGAGGTGTCAGTGCCCGAGATCCGAGCCCCCCAGTGGAGCCTCAATGGGCAGGCCCTCGAGAGCGGGAACGGCGTCCGCGTGGAGAACCAGGGCACCATCCAGCGGCTCATCCTGAGCCACACGTCGCCCGGCATGAGCGGGCTGGTGAAGTTCACCGCGGGGAAGGCCCGCTCCAGTGCACAGCTCACCGTCAAAGGTAAGCTTCAACAGCGGGGTTTCACACAGCAATCGGTGGAGCCACCACAACCAGCAATGTACACAAACACCACACGGCGCTTCACAGGAACGGTGACCAAGAGGGTGGTTTTAAGGAGCATCTTAAAGGAAAAGAGAAAGAGACAGAGGGGTTTAGGAAGGGAATTCCAGAGCTTGGGGCCCAGGCAGCTGCAAACACAGTGGAGCGATTAAAATCGGGACAACAGTCAGTGTACAGATATCTCCCTGAGGGAGAGGGGACTGAGAGACACCAGTCAGTGTACAGATATCTCCCTGAGGGAGAGGGACTGAGAGACACCCGTCAGTGTACAGATATCTCCCTGAGGGAGAGGGGACTGAGAGACACCAGTCAGTGTACAGATATCTCCCTGAGGGAGAGGGACTGAGAGACACCCGTCAGTGTACAGATATCTCCCTGAGGGAGAGGGGACTGAGAGACACCAGTCAGTGTACAGATATCTCCCTGAGGGAGAGGGACTGAGAGACACCAGTCAGTGTACAGATATCTCCCTGAGGGAGAGGGACTGAGAGACACCAGTCAGTGTACAGATATCTCCCTGAGGGAGAGGGGACTGAGAGACACCAGTCAGTGTACAGATATCTCTCTGAGGGAGAGGGACTGAGAGGCACCATTCAGAAACACGCAGGTACAGCGGGCGGTGAAGAAAGCAAATGGTATGTTGGCCTTCATAGCTAGAGGATTTGAGTATAGGAGCAGGGAGGTCTTACTGCAGTTGTACAGGGCCTTAGTGAGGCCTCACCTGGAATATTGTGTTCAGTTTTGGTCTCCTAATCTGAGGAAGGACATTCTTGCTATTGAGGGAGTGCAGCGAAGGTTCACCAGACTAATTCCCCTCTTCCTCAGGGAGATATCTGTACACTGACTGGTGTCTCTCAGTCCCCTCTCCCTCAGGGAGATATCTGTACACTGAATGGTGTCTCTCAGTCCCTCTCTCTCAGGGAGATATCTGTAAACTGACTGGTGTCTCTCAGTCCCCCTCTCCCTCAGGGAGATATCTGTATCTCTGGCTGGACTGTCATATGAGGAGAGACTGGATCAACTGGGCCTTTATTCACTGGAGTTTAGAAGGATGAGAGGGGATTTCATAGAAACATATAAGATTCTGACGGGACTGGACAGGTTAGATGCGGGAAGAATGTTCCCGATGTTGGGGAAGTCCAGAACCAGGGGACAAAGTCTTAGGATAAGGAGTAGGCCATTTAGGACTGAGATGAGAATTGTTAACCTGTGGAATTCCCTGCCACAGAGAGTTGTTGATGCCAGTTCATTGGATATATTCAAGAGGGAGTTAGATATGGCCCTTATGGTTAAGGGGATCAAGGGGTACGGAGAGAAAGCAGGAAAGGGGTACTGAGGGAATGATCAGCCATGATCTTATTGAATGGTGTTGCAGGCTCAAAGGGCCAAATGGCCTACTCCTGCACCTATTTTCTATGTTTCTGTGTACAGATATCTCCCTGAGGGAGAGGGGGACTGAGACACACCAGTCAGTGTACAGATATCTCCCTGAGGGAGAGGGACTGAGAGACACCAGTCAGTGTACAGATATCTCCCTGAGGGAGAGGGACTGAGAGACACCAGTCAGTGTACAGATATCTCCCTGAGGGAGAGGGACTGAGAGACACCTGTCAGTGTACAGATATCTCCCTGAGGGAGAGGGGACTGAGAGACGCCAGTCAGTGTACAGATATCTCCCTGAGGGAGAGGGACTGAGAGACACCAGTCAGTGTACAGATATCTCCCTGAGGGAGAGGGACTGAGAGGCACCATTCAGAAACACGCAGGTACAGCGGGCGGTGAAGAAAGCAAATGGTATGTTGGCCTTCATAGCTAGAGGATTTGAGTATAGGAGCAGGGAGGTCTTACTGCAGTTGTACAGGGCCTTAGTGAGGCCTCACCTGGAATATTGTGTTCAGTTTTGGTCTCCTAATCTGAGGAAGGACATTCTTGCTATTGAGGGAGTGCAGCGAAGGTTCACCAGACTAATTCCCCTCTTCCTCAGGGAGATATCTGTACACTGACTGGTGTCCCTCAGTCCCCTCTCCCTCAGGGAGATATCTGTACACTGAATGGTGTCTCTCAGTCCCTCTCTCTCAGGGAGATATCTGTAAACTGACTGGTGTCTCTCAGTCCCCCTCTCCCTCAGGGAGATGTCTGTATCTCTGGCTGGACTGTCATATGAGGAGAGACTGGATCAACTGGGCCTTTATTCACTGGAGTTTAGAAGGATGAGAGGGGATTTCATAGAAACATATAAGATTCTGATGGGACTGGACAGGTTAGATGCGGGAAGAATGTTCCCGATGTTGAGGAAGTCCAGAACCAGGGGACAAAGTCTTAGGATAAGGAGTAGGCCATTTAGGACTGAGATGAGAATTGTTAACCTGTGGAATTCCCTGCCACAGAGAGTTGTTGATGCCAGTTCATTGGATATATTCAAGAGGGAGTTAGATATGGCCCTTATGGTTAAGGGGATCAAGGGGTACGGAGAGAAAGCAGGAAAGGGGTACTGAGGGAATGATCAGCATGATCTTATTGAATGGTGTTGCAGGCTCAAAGGGCCAAATGGCCTACTCCTGCACCTATTTTCTATGTTTCTATGTTTCTGTGTACAGATATCTCCCTGAGGGAGAGGGGGACTGAGAGACACCAGTCAGTTTACAGATATCTCCCTGAGAGAGAGGGACTGAGAGACACCATTCAGTGTACAGATATCTCCCTGAGGGAGAGGGACTGAGAGACACCAGTCAGTGTACAGATATCTCCCTGAGGGAGAGGGACTGAGAGACGCCAGTCAGTGTACAGATATCTCCCTGAGGGAGCGGGGACTGAGAGACACCAGTCAGTGTACAGATATCTCCCTGAGGGAGAGGGACTGAGAGACACCAGTCAGTGTACAGATATCTCCCTGAGGAAGAGGGGAATGAGAGACACTAATCTGTGTACAGATACCGCCCTGAATGAGAGGATTGAGGTATAAGAACATAAATAGGAGCAGGAGTAGGTCATACGGCCCCTCGAGCCTGCTCCGCCATTTAATACGATCATGACTGATCCGATCATGGACTCAGCTCCACTTCCCCGCCCACTCCCCATAACCCCTTATCAGTTAAGAAACTGTCTATTTCTGTCTTAAATATATTCAATGACCCAGCTTCCACAGCTCTCTGAGGCAGCGAATTCCACAGATTTACAACCCTCAGAGAAGAAATTTCTCCTCATCTCAGTTTTAAATGGGCGGCCCCTTATTCTAAGATTATGCCCCCTAGTTCTAGTCTCCCCCATCAGTGGAAACATCCTCTCTGCATCCACCTTGTCGAGCCCCCTCATAATCTTATATGTTTCAATAAGATCACCTCTCATTCTTCTGAATTCCAATGAGTAGAGGCCCAACCTCCTCAACCTTTCCTCATAAGTCAACCCTCTCATCTCTGGAATCAACCGAGTGAACCTTCTTTGAACTGCCTCCAAAGCAAGTATATCCTTTCGTAAATATGGAAACCAAACCTGCATGCAGTACTCCAGGTGTGGCCTCACTAATACCCTGTATAACTGTAGCAAGACTTCCCTGCTTTTATACTCCATCCCCTTTGCAATAAAGGCCAAGGTTTCATTGGCCTTCCTGATCACTTGCTGTACCTGCATACTAACCTTTTGTGTTTCATGCACAAGTATAAGTACACCAGGCAGTGTTAGAGATGTAAAGTGCTTATAATTAAGGATCAATTCAGATAATTACATTTGCTTTTGCACAAGTTAAAATCCCGATCATTACAGCAACTTGGTTTGGCAGGACCTGCAATTCCCTGGTGCTGCCACCAGGTGCCAGTGGTGAGCTGCTAGCGATCAGCATCAAGCCGATCAATGGCCTCATTCACTCAAAGCCTGCCACAACCCAGAGGCCAATAAATCAGCCTGAAGCTGTTCCTGTCGGTACCGGCTCACCCTGTATTTCGCAGCGCTGCTTGGCAGCGTTTCCTAGCACAGCCTCCCTGCATCAACAGTGAGGCCCCAATGCCCCTCCCTGTCCATAACAGTGAGGCCTCGATTTCAAAATTCTCATCCTTGTCTACAAATCCCTCCATGGCCCTCGCCCCTCCCTATCTCTGTGATCTCCTCCAGCCCCACAACCCCCCCCCGAGATGTCTGCACTCCTCTAATTCTGCCCTCCTGAGCCTCCCTGATTATAATCGCTCCACCATCGGTGGCCATGCCTTCTGTTGCCTGGGCCCCAAGCTCTGGAACTCCCCCCCAAAACCTCTCCGCCTCTCTATCTTTCTTTCCTCCTTCAAGACGCTCCTTAAAACCTCCCTCTTTGACCAACCTTTCGGTCACCTGCCCTGATATCTCCTTGTGCAGCTCGATGTCAAATTTCTCTCTCATAATCCTCCTGTGAAGCACCTTGCGATGTTTCACTACGTTAAAGGTGCTATTTAAATAT
The DNA here is from genome assembly GCF_044704955.1 of Pristiophorus japonicus. Classification (NCBI taxonomy): domain Eukaryota; kingdom Metazoa; phylum Chordata; class Chondrichthyes; family Pristiophoridae; genus Pristiophorus; species Pristiophorus japonicus. The sequence goes on from NC_091979.1 coordinate 5,218,398, forward strand.
AAGTTGTTGTCTAGTCAGGCCCCAATGCCCTTCTGGAACAATGAAGACTCAATGTCCCTCTGCCCCTGAACAGAGAGGACTAAAGGGACCTTGTTCTGAGGTACAACTTTTCTGTCGCTGTCTGTTAACAGCGCAAGCTGAAAATCCATTTCTCCACCCGATTCACTTTCTCTGCAAATTAACATATATATTTGCATCAGGTCTACAGCACAGAAAGAAGCCTTTTTGGCTCAACAGGTTCATGCTCCACATGAGCCTGGACCCACCCGACTTCCTCTCACCGTATCAGCATATCCTTCTATTCCTTTCTCCCACATGTACTTCCATCTCTCTCATGTCAGATGCTGAGAATGTTGTGGATAGCACATTGAGTGAGTTGGTCACACCGCAGGTAAGGGTTTGGACAGATAGTGAATGGGTGACCAAAAGACAAGGCAAGAGCAGGAAGGGAGTGCAGGAGTCCCCTGCGGTCATCTCCCTCCAAAACAGATATACTGTTTTGGATAGTGTTGGGGGAGATGACTTACCAGGGGAAGGCACCAGCAACCAGGTTCATGGCACCGTGGGTGGCTCTGCTGCACAGAAGGGCGGGAAAAAGAGTGGGAGAGCTATAGTGATAGGGGACTCTATTGTAAGGGGAATAGATAGGAGTTTCTGCGGCCACAACCGAGACTTCAGTATGGTATGTTGCCTCCCTGGTGCAAGGGTCAAGGATGTCTCGGAGCGGCTGCAGAGCATTCTGGAGAGGGAGGGTGAACAGCCAGTTGTCGTGGTACATGTAGGTACCAACGATATAGGTAAGAAGCGGGAAGAGGTCCTACAAGGTGAATTTAGGGAGCTAGCAGTTAAATTAAAAAGTAGGACCTCAAAGGTAGTAATCTCTGGATTGCTACCAATGCCACGTGCTAATCAGAGTAGAGGGAGCAGGATAGTTAGAATAAATACGTGGCTTGAGCAGTGGTGCAAGAGGGAGGGATTCAAATTCCTGGGACATTGGAACCAGTTCTGGGGGAAGTGGGACCTGTACAAAAGGGACGGTCTGCACTTGGGCAGGACTGGAATTGATGTCCTGGGGGTAACATTTGCTAATGCAGTTCGGGAATGTTTAAACTAATATGGCAGGGGAATAGGAACCTATGCAGCGAGACAGGGCGAAGTAATATGGAGTCAGAACCAGATGGTAGCAAGGTAAAAAGCAATAGTGGAAGGCCCAGTAAACAAAGGCAAAAAAAAAAAAGGCCACACGACATCATAATTCTAAAAGGACAAAAGGTGTTAAAAAAACAAGCCTGAAGGCTTTGTGTCTTAATGCAAGGAGTATCCATAATAAGGTGGATGAATTAACTGTGCAAATAGATGTTAACAGATATGTGATTGGGATTACAGAGACGTGGCTCCGGGATGATCAGGGCTGGGAACTCAAGGGTATTCAACATTCAGAAAGGATAGAATAAAAGGAAAAGGAGGTGGGGTAGCATTGCTGGTTAAAGAGGAGATTAATGCAATAGTTAGGAAGGACATTAGCTTGGATGATGTGGAATCTATATGGGTAGAGCTGCAGAATACCAAAGGGCAAAAAACATTAGTGGGAGTTGTGTACAGACCTCCAAACAGTAGTAGTGATGTTGGGGAGGGCATCCAACAGGAAATTAGGGGTGCATGCAATAAATGTGCAGCAGTTATCATGGGTGACTTTAATATGCATATAGATTGGGCTAACCAAACTGGAAGCAATACGGTGGAGGAGGATTTCCTGGAGTGCATAAGGGATGGTTTTCTAGACCAATATGTCGAGGAACCAACTAGGGGGGAGGTCATCTTAGACTGGGTGTTGTGTAATGAGAGAGGATTAATTAGCAATCTCGTTGTGCAAGGCCCCTTGGGGAAGAGTGACCATAATATGGTGGAATTCTTCATTAGGATGGAGAATGAAACAGTTAATTCAGAAACCATGGTCCAGAACTTAAAGAAGGGTGACTTTGAAGGTATGAGGAGTGACTTGGCTAGGATAGATTGACGAATGATACTTAAGGGGTTGACAGTGGATGGGCAATGGCAGACATTTAGAGACCGCATGGATGAACTACAACAATTGTACATTCCTGTCTGGCATAAAAATAAAAAAAGAGAAGGTGGCTCAACCATGGCTATCAAGGGAAATCAGGGATATTATTAAAGCCAAGGAAGTGGCATACAAATTGGTCAGAAATAGCAGCGAATACGGGGACTGGGAGAAATTTAGAACTCAGCAGAAGACAAAGGATTTGATTAGGGCAGGGAAAATAGAGTACGATAGGAACCTTACAGGGAACATTAAGACCGAATGCAAAAGCTTCTATAGATATGTAAAAAGAAAGGTTAGTAAAGACAAACGTAGGTCCCCTGCAGTCAGAATCAGGGGAAGTCATAACGGGGAACAAAGAAATGGCAGACCAATTGAACAAGTACTTTGGTTCGGTATTCACTACGGTGGAGACAAACAACCTTCCGGATATAAAAGGGGTCAGAGGGTCTAGTAAGAAGGAGGAACTGAGGGAAATCCTTATTAGTCGGGAAATTGTGTTGGGGAAATTGATGGGATTGAAGGCCGATAAATCCCCAGGGCCTGATGGACTGCATCCCAGAGTACTTAAGGAGGTGGCCTTGGAAATAGCGGATGCATTGACAGTCATTTTCCAACATTCCATAGACTCTGGATCAGTTCCTATGGAGTGGAGGGTAGCCAATGTAACCCCACTTTTTAAAAAAGGAGGGAGGGAGAAAACAGGGAATTATAGACCGGTCAGCCTGACATCGGTCATGGGTAAAATGCTGGAATCAATTATTAAGGATGTCATAGCAGTGCATTTGGAAAGAGGTGAGATGATAGGTCCAAGTCAGCATGGATTTGTGAAAGGGAGATCATGCTTGACAAATCTTCTGGAATTTTTTGAGGATATTTCCAGTAGAGTGGACAAGGGAGAACCAGTTGATGTGGTGTATTTGAACTTTCAGAAGGCTTTCGACAAGGTCCCACACAAGTCATTAATGTGCAAAGTTAAAGCACATGGGATTGGGGGTAGCGTGCTGACGTGGATTGAGAACTGGTTGGCAGACAGGAAGCAAAGCGTAGGAGTAAATGGGTACTTTTCAGAATGGCAAGCAGTGATTAGTGGGTACCGCAAGGTTCTGTGCTGGGGCCCCAGCTGTTTACATTGTACATTAATGATTTAGACGAGGGGATTAAATGTAGTATCTCCAGATTTGCGGATGACACTAAGTTGGGTGGCAGTGTGAGCTGCGAGGAGGATGCTATGAGGCTGCAGTTTGACTTGGATAGGTTAGGTGAGTGGGCAAATGCATGGCAGATGAAGTATAATGTGGATAAATGTGAGGTTATCCACTTTGGTGGCAAAAACAGAGAGACAGATTATCTGAATGGTGACAGATTAGGAAAAGGGGAGGTACAACGAGACCTGGGTGTCATGGTACATCAATTGGCATGCAGGTACAGCAGACGGTTAAGAAAGCAAATGGCATGTTGGCCTTCATAGCTAGGGGATTTGAGTACAGGGGCAAGGAGTGTTACTACAGTTGTACAGGGCCTTGGTGAGGCCACACCTGGAGTATTGTGTACAGTTTTAGTCTCCTAACTTGAGGAAGGACATTCTTGCTATTGAGGGAGTGCAGCGAAGGTTCACCAGACTGATTCCCGGGATGGTGGGACTGACATATCAAGAAAGACCGGATCAACTGGGCTTGTATTCACTGGAGTTCAGAAGAATGAGAGGGGATCTCATAGAAACAATTAAAATTCTGATGGGTTTAAGACAGGTTAGATGCAGGAAGAATGTTCCCAATGTTGGGGAAGTCCAGAACCAGGGGTCACAGTCTAATGATAAGGGGTAAGCCATTTAGGACCGAGATGAGGAGAAACTTCTTCACCCAGAGAGTGGTGATCCTGTGGAATTCTCTACCACAGGAAGGTGTTGAGGCCAATTCACTAAATATATTCAAAAAGGAGTTAGATGTAGTCCTTACTACTAGGGGGATCAAGGGGTATGGCGAGAAAGCAGGAATGGGGTACTGAAGTTGCATGTTCAGCCATGAACTCATTGAATGGTGGTGCAGGCTAGAAGGGCCGAATGGCCTACCCCTGCACCTATTTTCTATGTTTCTCTGTCAGCCGTGGCTCAGTGGGCAGCATTCTAGCCCATGAGTCAGAAGGGTGTGGGTTCAAGTCCCATCCCAGCCACGTGAATACTGAAATCCAGTCGGAGGTGCTGTTCTTCGGATGAGACGTTAAACCGAGGCCCCGTCTGCTATCTCGGGTGGATGTAAAAGAGTCCACGGCCACTATTTGGAAGAGCAGGAGAGTTATCCCCGGTGTCCTCAATCTACATCATTAAAACAGCTGATCTGGTCATTATGACATTGCTGTGTGTGGGAGCTTGCTGTACCCAAATTGGCTGCCGCGTTTCCCACATTACAACAGTGAGTAAGCTTCAAACGTGCTTCCTGTGAAGCTCTTTGGGCTATCTGGTGGTCGTGAAAGGCGCTATAGAAATCCAAGCCTTTATTTAGCTTCCCCTTGAATGCATCGATACTATTCATTTCAACCACTCTCTGGGTAAAGAAGTTCCACATTCTCACCACTCTCTGGATAAAGAAGTTTCTCCTGAATTCCCGACTAGATTTATCAGTGACTGTCTTATATTGATGGCCCCTAATTCTGGTCTCCCTCCACAAACGGAAACATCGTCTCTGTGTCTACCCTGTTGATTCATTCTTTGTGTTTTGTTTTATCAGCCAATTAGAAGAAGCGGTTTGGAACAGACTTGCCGTCCGACCCAGGAATTGAATACACACGCACACACACACACACACCACTCCCGTGAAAGCTTGTGCTGGACCCTGGGAGACAGTACTTCCTTGCCACGCCATGTCCGGGACTTCTCGGCTCACCGTTTCCCTTTCCTCGGAACGGGCAGCAGCGCACGGACGGACGGACACCTCGAGTCGCCCGCCGAAACAGAATAAAGCAAGCTGCTACGGTTCAGGGGGTCACCAGCCCTCCTGGATTGTCCCGGAATCTCCAGGAATTAATCCCCAGGACACTGCTGCCAGCAAAACCCGGGAGAAACGTCACAGGGGGCGTTAACAAACATAAAATTGAGTTGTTTTCATTTTCTGTTTGTTCATTAGTTATAAAGTATTGGAGATGGGGGGGGGGGGGGAAGGCAAAGGTCGCTCTGATTGGCGGTCAAGAATCATCCAATCGGGTGACCAGTCTGTTTGCTTTCCGATTGGGCGAGGGACGACGCGAGGATTGGACGTGTCGGACAACCAATGGCAGGAGAGTATGTGTGGGGGCGGGGCTGCCGCGAGGATGTACATGTCAGGCGACCAATGGCGGGAGTGTGTAGGTGGGTCAGTTGGCGGCATGTCATGTGATGAAACCGTCAGGAATATGTACCACCAGAGTTGACAACCCTTGGCTTTATTGGGTAATGGCTCCACCCAGTGCCGTTCAGATGAGGAAAGTGCCCGATTTGGTCCCCAGTCTCCCACAATTGGGGTGGTGGGAGAAGACCAGTTTCCCTGAAGGCGTTGCTGGGGGGGGGGGGGGGGGGGTGCAGAGGGCAGGGGCGGGAATAGAAACAGCCAAGGTGCCTGCTCCCGATCACTGTCGAGCGATCCCCTCGCTGGGACGAGCACGTGCAGGCGGGGAAAAGCTTAACTGTGATGCACCGCAAGTTCAAAAAGCCTAGCAACACAATCATTTGGGCACCCCAGCGTGAGCCCGTGCTTCAGGGGAGATCCCTGCAGTCCTAGCCACCATCAGGCCTCACTCACCTTTGTCCTCACCAACAATCAGCGTGCAAAACCCCTTGTCCGAGTCGGCAAATCTGCTCCGCGGACTGACTCTGGGACCTCTGCTCTTCGGAGTCTGGGCTCCAGTCCTTGTCTGTGGAAGTCCCCAGTCATCGCCCATCACGGACCCTTCCTCAGCTCATCTACGACGGAAACCCTCATCCGCGCCTTTATTACCTCCAGACTCGACTATTGCAATGCACTCCTGGCCGGCCTCCCACCTTGCACCCTCCGTAAACTTCAACCTGTCCAAAACTCTGCCACCCTCTATCCTAACTCGCACCAAGTCCTGTTCACCCATCACCCCAATTGTAGAGCGTTATCGAGCAGAGGCACCCAGGCTCAACCCCTGGATTTTTGAGCTTCTTTGAAGCATTTATTGGAAGTCTCACCCCAGCTTCTCCCCCGGGGTGTATTTTAATGTCGTTTCCTTACCCCAGACCCCCATTTGTTGACACTTGACAACTCTCCGTTAAGGACTTTGGCCCTCCTGTTCCCCCACCCTCCCTTTGACCCACCATTGGCGGCTATGCTTTCAGCCGCCCGGGAACTCGACTCCAGTTAATTCCATCCCTAATCCTCTCCTCCTTCAGGACCTTCCTTAAAGCCCAGATAACCGACCAAGCTTTTGGTCAACCCTCCTAATATCTTCAGCGCCCACTGTTCTGTCAGAGGCCCCTTGGGACGTTTGTTTCTGCACTAATGGCGCCCGTGGCCTCCCGCCGCGCACGACTCCTGGCGAGGCTCCCTGGCAGTGGTGCACACCCATATAATAAACAGAAATATCGGGGCTCCTGTATGAAGATTATACATGCCCCACAATTACACTTCAACAGAGCCCTAGTGATGCACCACTTAGTAGTCAGCATGAATTGATTGGTGTTTGTTGTGGCTGTCGTGCTTGGAACGTCCCACTGCTCAATTCCAGTCAGCTACACAATTGTTTTATGATGTTATTACCTTCTGTAATAAAGTTGCACCACATGGCATTCCTTGCGTGTTTGTTTTATTTCCACCTTCGAGCTTGTCGTGCCACACAGTTAGGCCTCATTCACTTGCTCACCTTGCGTGTCCAGTGCTCGCTGTCCTACATCGGCCCCCTGTCTGGCAATGCCTTCAATTTAAAGCTCTCGCCTCGTTTTCAAATCCTTCATGGCCTTGCCCACTCCCCATCTCTGTAGCAGTCCTCCAGTCATATAACCCTCCGCAATATCTGCGCTCCTCCTATTCTGGCGCAGCCCCATTTTTTTTTCCACCCCACCATCGGCAGCTGTGCCTTCAGCTGGCGAGCTCTGGAATTCCATCCCTAAGCCTCTTCACCTCTCTCTAACCCTTTTAAGATGCTTCTTAAAACCCACATCTTACTGTCCTAATGTGGCTTGCTGTCAGTTTGTCTGATTACGCTCCAGTGAAGCACCATGTGATGTTATGTTACATTAAAGGCACTGTCTAACATACACATCCTCCAATTCAGAAATGCACTAACGCGGTAAACACTTTTGGGAACGATTCTCTTTTGAAAATGGGGAGAGCGACACGGCTTACATAGGATGTACAGGACAGAAACAACTTATATTTATATAGCACCTTTAACGTAGTGAAATGTCCCAAGGCGCTTCACAGGAGTATTTTAAGCCAAAACAATTACATTTGACACCGAGTCACATAAGAAATTACAGCAGATGACCAAAAGCTTGGTCAAAGATGTAGGTTTTAAAGAGTGTCTTGAAGAACACAAGAAATAGGAGCAGGAGTAGGCCATTTGGTCCCTTGAGCCTGCTCCGCTATTTAATATGATCATGGCTGATCTGATCATGGATTCAGCTCCACTTCCCCGCCCGCTCCCCATAACCCCTTATCGCTCAAAGATCTGTCTATCCATCTTAAATATATTCAATGACCGAGCCTCCACAGCACTACGACGCAGAGAATTCCACAGATTTACAATCCTCAGAGAAGAAATTCCTCATCTCAGTTTTAAATGGGCGGCCCTTATTCTGAAACTATGCCCCCTAGTTATGATTGGAAATATCCTCTCTGCATCCATCTTGTCCAGCCCTCTTATTATCTTATATGTTTCATTAAGATCACCTCTCATTCTTCTGAACTCCAATGTGTATAGGCCCAACCTATCTTCATAAGTCAACCCCCTCATCTCTGGAATCAACCTCGTGAACATTCTCTGAACTGCCTCCAATGCAAGTATATCCCTTCTTAAATACGCAGACCAAAACTGCACGCAGTACTCCAGATGTGGCCTCACCAATACCCTGTATAGTTGTAGCAGGACTTCTCTGCTTTTATACTCCATCCCCCTTGCAATAAAGGCCAACATTCCATTTGCCTTCCTGATTACTTACTGTACCTGCATACTAACTTTTTGTGTTCTATGCACAAGGACCCCCAGGTCTCTCTGTACTGCAGCACTTTGCAATTTTTCTCCATTTAAATTATAATCTGCTTTTCCATTTTTTCTGCCAAAGTGGATAACCTCACATTTTCCTACATTATACTCCATCTGCCAAACCTTTGCCCACTCACTTAGCCTGTCTATGTTCTTTGCAGATTTTTGTGTCTTCCGCACAATTTGCTTTCCCACCCATTTTTGTATCAAAGGAGGAAAGAGGCATGGAGGGATTTAGGGAGGGTGTTCCAGAGCTTGGGGCCTCAGCAACAGAAGGCACCCCAGGAATCAATCTAATGAACCTCTGTTGCTACGTCTCTACGGCAAGTAGATCGTTCCTTAGATAAGACGACCAAAACTGTGTCCAGTACTCCAGGTTTGGTCTCACTAGAGCCCTGTACAGTTGTAGCAAGATTTCTTTACTCTTATACTCCATCCTCCTTGCAATAAAGGGCAACATACCATTTGCCTTCCTTATTGCTTGCTGTACCTGCATGCTCGCTTTCTGTGTTTCTTGCACAAGGACACCCAAATCTCTCTGAACACCAACATTTAATAGATTCTCACCATTTAAAAAAGATCCCGTTTATTCTTCTGGCTCAGTAGCCTATTGGGCAATGAATCGAAATGCCAACCTCTCCCCCGCCGAACGACACCCCCCTATATAAAGCAAACCTTCTCATGTAATTGGACAACTTTCGTCCCTTGGTCAAAAGGTCGTGGGTTCAAGTCCCACTCCCAGAGGTTTGAACACAAAACCGGGCTGACATGCCCAATGCCAGCAGTGAGGGAGTGCTGCACTGTTGGAGGTGCCATGTTTCAGCAGAGGTCATAGAAATTTACATCACAGGAGGCCATTTCTGCCCATGGTGTCTGCGTCGGCCAACAAAGAGTCACCCAGTCTAATCCCATTTTCCAGCTCTCGGTCCGTAGCCCTGCAGGTCACGACACTTCAGGTGTACATCCAGGTACTTTTTAAATGTGGTGAGGGTTTCTGCCTCTATCACCCTTTCAGGCAGTGAGTTCCAGACTCCCACCACCCTCTGGGTAAAAAAGCTTGCCTTCAAATCCCCTCTAAACCTCCCCCCAATTACTTTAAATCTATGCCCCCTGGTTGTTGACCCCTCCGCTAAGGGAACTAGGTCCATCCTATCCAGGCCCCTCTAAATTTTATACACCTCAATAATGTCTCTCCTCAGCCTCCTTTGTTCCAAAGAAAACAAACCCAGCCTGTCCAATCTTTCCTCATAGATGTTAAACCGAGGCCCCATCCGCCCTCTCGGGTAGATGTAAAAGATCTCACGGACACTATTTTGAGCAGCGGGGGGAGTTGTGGGGCCGGTGTCCTGAGGCCAATATCTATCCCTCAACCAACATCGCTAAAAAAAAATGATGATCTGGTCATTATCACATTGCTGTGTGTGGGAGCTTGCTGTGCACAAATTGGCTGCCGTGTTTCCCACATTACAACAGCGACTGCACTTCAAAAAAAAAGTACTTCAGGAGCTGTAAAGTGCTTTGGGACGTCCTGAGGCTGTGAAAGGCGCTATATAAATGCAAGTTCTTTGTTTATTGGCAGATAACCTCAGACTGAATGAAACTCAAAATAAGCCACACCCCTCCCCCACTGCAAATAATTGGCTCAAACCTCGGCTCCCACGAGTCCATCTGTTCCTTCTTGTTTTTAATTGGATTCAGAATCACATTTTGAAAAAAAAATTCTTTTTCAAGTCTTTTTGGTTCTGTACAGGCAAGCTGAACATAAACATTTGATTAGCACATGGTTATTGAGTAATATATTAATATTCTAAATCAGGAGTGTGAGATCTGTGTGGAATCTCCTTCTCCGCGTTAAATACTTGCCAGGCGTTTACGAGCGGGCAATATTGTCACAGTATCTGTCCTGCTTCAGTGTGCAACACCCCGTCTTGCCTTTCCACTCTGGCCCCTCGCCCCATATTTTCTCCAGTCCCCCCCGCCCCTACGGAGGCAGTGGCCTGATCAGCAGAAAGACTCCTGGAGTGGGGAGAGCTGGGGTGGCCGGCTGCTGTGACGGACGTTGCAACGATCGCAGAATTCTCTCTATGTCACGGAACTGTCAAGGCTCCTGTAAGCCCACCTGACCCAAGTCAAGGGTTATGGGGGAGCGGGCGGGGAAGTGGAGCTGAGCCCAAGGTCGGATCAGCCACGGTCTTATCGAATGGCGGAGCAGGGCGAATGGCCGACTCCTGCCCCCATTCCTTATGTCCCTATGTCCCGATCCCCAGTGTCCTCGGCCGACGTTCTTCCTTTGGCCAAAGCCGCCGCCACACGCAAAACAATTAACTGGTCTTTCGCCTCACTGCCGTTTGCGGGACAGTGCCGTGTGTAAAATGGCCGCAGTGCCTGCTATGCGACGGCTCTCAGCGCACTCCATGATACGTCGCGTGAATTGCTCCGGGTTGTTTTGACGAGACGAGGCTTAATGCAAATACTATAACGACCCAGTGGCATCTGGATATCCTGTAGTTACCTAGGAATGCTGCTCCCTAGGAGTCCCTGGCCAAAGACCTGGGCCGCCCTAAGTGGAGGAAGTGCATCCGGGAGGCCGCTGAGCACCTCGGGTCTCGTCGCCGAGAGCATGCAGAAACCAAGCGCAGGCAGCGGAAGGAGCGTGCGGCAAACCTGTCCCAACCTCCCCTTCCCTCAACCACTGTCTGTCCCACCTGTGACAGGGACTGTGGCTCTCGTATTGGACTGTTCAGCCACCTAAGGACTCATTTTTGGAGTGGAAGCAAGTCTTCCTCGATTGCGAGGAGGATGCTGTGAGGCTGCAGAGCGACTTGGATAGGTTAGGTGAGTGGGCAAATGCATGGCAGATGAATGTGGATAAATGTGAGGTTATCCACTTTGGTGGTAAAAACAGAGAGACAGACTATTATCTGAATGGTGACAGATTAGGAAAAGGGGAGGTGCAAAGAGACCTGGGTGTCATGGTACATCAGTCATTGAAGGTTGGCATGCAGGTACAGCAGGCGGTTAAGAAAGCAAATGGCATGTTGGCCTTCATAGCAAGGGGATTTGAGTACAGGGGCAGGGAGGTGTTGCTACAGTTGTACAGGGCATTGGTGAGGCCACACCTGGAGTATTGTGTACAGTTTTGGTCACCTAACCTGAGGAAGGACATTCTTGCTATTGAGGGAGTGCAGCGAAGGTTCACCAGACTGATTCCCGGGATGGCGGGACTGACCTATCAAGAAAGACTGGATCAACTGGGCTTGTATTCACTGGAGTTCAGAAGAATGAGAGGGGATCTCATAGAAACATTTAAAATTCTGACGGGGTTAGACAGGTTAGATGCAGGAAGAATGTTCCCAATGTTGGGGAAGTCCAGAACCAGAGGTCACAGTCTAAGGATAAGGGGTAAGCCATTTAGGACCGAGATGCGGAGGAACTTCTTCACCCAGAGAGTGGTGAACCTGTGGAATTCTCTACCACAGAAGGTTGTTGAGGCCAATTCACTAAATATATTCAAAAAGGGAGTTAGATGAGGTCCTTACTACTAGGGAGATCAAGGGGTATGGCGAGAAAGCAGGAATGGGGTACTGAAGTTGAATGTTCAGCCATGAACTCATTGAATGGCGGTGCAGGCTAGAAGGGCTGAATGGCCTACTCCTGCACCTATTTTCTATGTTTCTATTCCGAGGGACTGCCTATGATGATGATGATGCTGCTGCCCCCTGCAGCATGCGCTTTGAACTTTAGCCTTCCTCGACCCTTGCTCTCTGGGTTATGCAAAATTTCTTTTGGAATGATAATTAAAAAAATTAAACCTTCTTTGCCGCCTTCCTCCTCGGTTTTTACCTCCATTCCCGCACGCGCTGACCTGTCCTGGAGGATAATACCACGGATCAGCTCTGAAGGGTAGACCCCCCCCCCTGGTTACGGGCTTCGCATGGCTCCGAGGGAGTGGGGAGGGAGGGAGCGTCAGCGAACAGGTCCGGGCCAGGAGGATTAAAACCCTGGAGCTGCTGTGGGGGCCTCATATTCAATTCTGAACAGCATCAAGCTGCGGGGATCGCGGGTGGAGCAGCAGTTTGGATCCCTCGGCCTTTCAGCTCCGCAACCTGCTGCGTAAATCCAGTTGTCATGGTCCATGATGGAACAAACGACATAGATAGGAACAGGGAGCAAGTCCCCGATGACCCGAGTATCAGGAGTTAGGCTCTAAATTAAAAAGCAGGACCTCGAGGGTAATAATCTCTGGGTTTCATGGGACACTGGCACTGGTTCTGGGACAGGAAGCTGTACCAATGGGATGGGCTCCGCCTGAACTGGGATGGGACCTGTAACCTTGCGCACAGGTTAAATAGGGAGGTGGCAAAGGCTTTTCAGTGAATATATTCAAGGCTGAGACAGACAGATTTTTGAAGAATAAGGGAGTCGAGGGTTATGGGGGAGCGGGCAGGAAAGTGGAGTTGAGGCCAAGATCAGATCAGCCATGATCTTACTGAATGGCGGAGCAGGCTCGAGGGGCAAAATGGCTCCTATTTCTTTTGTTCTTATGCTCTCGAATGCGGCCCAGAGGAGAGCTGGGCTGTCCCTGCTCCAGGTCCCCGCGGGCTGGTGTGAGACGCGGAACGACATGTCGACTGGTTAGCAGGAGGGAGGTGTGCTCAAGGTTGGGACTGAGGCACAATTGTTTTGGGGGGGGGGGGGGGGGGGGGGAGGGAGCAGTAGAGGGGGTTTCGTTCTATATCTGGCATCGGTGAAGGGGGGGGTGGTGGGGAGTGTTTGCTGCCGATGCTGGCTGTATCCAATGGGAAGGGCCACCTGCACCAGGGTGTGAAGGTCAGGCGAGGATTTTCCCCATGGTGACCCTTGACCCGCGCCGTCAAGGCTCGTGCATGAGGAATGGATGCCAAGCGGAGCTGGGGAAACTGGGAGGCAGACGCCGATGAAGAGGCCTCAGAATGAGGCTGCCAATGCAATACAAATGAAGCGGAGTAACGGGCAGTGGGCACAACTCAGTCTGCTAGGCCTCTCGTTTCCAAGTCACAAGGTCGTGGGTTTAAGTACCCACTCTGGAGACGCGAGGCCAATAATCCAGGCTGACGCTGCCAGTGCAGAGCTGACGGAGTGCTGCACTGTCGGAGGTGCCTCATCTTTCCTCCAGATCTTTTGCCAGTGATTTTGAATCTGACCTCTGGTTATTGACTCAGTTGCCACAAAGAATATCTTTTCTCTAAGCAATTTAGGAGAGCAAATGGAATGTTGGCCTTTATGAGAAGAGGATTTGAGTACAAGAGTAAAGACGTCTTACTACAATTATATAGGGCCCTGGTGAGACCGCACTTGGAGCATTGTGTGCAGTTTTGGTCTCCTTACCCAAGGAAGGATATACTTGCCAAAGAGGGAGTGCAACGAAGATTCACCAGACTGATTCCTGGGATGGGGGGATTGTCCTATGAGGAGAGATTGGGTCGACTAGGCCGATATTCTCTAGAGTTTAGAAGAATGAGAGGTGATCTCATTGAAATATACAAAATTCTTACAGGGCTTGACAGGGTAGATGCAGGGAGGATGTTTCCCCCGGGTTGGGGAGTCTAGAACCAGGGGTCACAGTCTCAGAATAAGGCGCCGGCCATTTAGGACTGAGATGAGGAGAAATTTCTTCACTCAGAGGGTGGTGAATCTCTGGAATTCTCTGCCCCAGAGGGCTGTGGAGGCTCAGTCATTGAGTATATTCAAGACAGAGATCGATAGATTTTTGGATACTAAGGAATATGGAGATTGGGTGGGAAAGTGGAGTTGAGGTCGAAGATCAGCCATGATATTGAATGGTGGTGCAGGCTCGAAGGGCCAAATGTCCTACTCATGCTCCTAATTCTTATGTTTCTTATGACAGGGTTAGCACCTTCAGGAGAGGAGGGGAAAGAGAACTGGAACAAAAAAATAAAGAAAGACTAGGTTAAGAACACAAGAAATAGGAGCAGGAGTCGGCCATCTGGCCCCTCAAGTCTGCTCCGCCATTCAATAAGATCATGGCTGATCCGATCTTGGCCTCAACTCCACTTCCCTGCCCGCTCCCCATAACCCTCGACTCCCCTGTAGTTCAAAAATGTCTATCACCACCTTAAATATATTCAATGTCCCAGCCTCCACAGCTCCCTGGGGCAGAGAATTCCAACGATTCATGACCCTCAGAGAAGAAATTCCTCCTCATCTCAGTTTTAAATGGTCGACCCCTTATTCTGAAACTATTCCCCCTAGTTCTAGATTCCCACGAGGGGAAACATTCCCTCTACATCTACCCTGTTGAGCCCCCTCAGAATCTTGTATGTTTCAATAAGATCACCTCTCATTCTTCTAAACTCCAATGAGTAGAGGCCCCAACCTGCTCAACCTTTCTTCAGAAGACAACCCCTTCATCTCAAGGCATGAACCTCGTGAACCGCCTCCAATGTAAGCCTGTACGCAGTACTCCAGGTGTGGTCTCAGTAATGTACTGTCATGATGATGATGTTAGAAGGATATGGTGATGGGGTGAGATGGAGAGGGGTGGGAGGAGTCTGGTGTGGAGCATAAACCCCGGCACGGAGTCGCTGGACCGAATGGCCTGTTTCTGTGCTGTACACTCAGTGTAATATTAAGGACAACCTCGGGGGGGGGGGGGGTTTGGTTAATCAGAACGCTCCCTTCCCTCAGACCCTCAAGGGACCGTGCAAAGGTCCTCCAATACCGTGAGCGGGTATAAGGGGAGAGCTTCAATAATTGAGAGAGAAATAGTCAGCAGATAAGGCAGCAATGGCGCCGAAACAAAATGTAAGCCCTGAAGTAGCTCAAATGCTAAAGAGGGGGAAGGGGGCTTACCTTCTTCTCTGTCCCTTGCGAGCTCCTGCCCTCATTACCCGAAGCAAACACAGTACGGCATGCAACTAATACCCCGTGCTACATCTTGGCCCGGTTTGGGTTTTCTAGACTGTTCTGGCGGGTGCTGTAATATAACATTTGCATTGCGATAAATAAAAAGGACGGGGGAATTCTTGCTGTCAGGACCCCCGGAAAATCGGGCAGCGAAAATTCTCTTTTGCATCAAGTCTGTTCCGAAGGGGTATTTTTTCCTTCTCATTTCCGTGCATTCAACCCCCAGTGTTCAAACATTGCCTGACTCCAGCGTCAAGTCTTGTGGAGATGCGAACGGCAGTCGGCCGATTATACTAATGGGCTGATCATGCGAAATCTTGTCATTCCACTTTTACTGAAGCAACTGGGTCTATCAGTGTACCCTTCGCAACGGTCAAAAGCAGCAGGAAATAAACGCAGCTGGAGAGCTCGATTATTCTGTCTCTTCGCCACGCGCCGCTACACCTCCCTCTCCGGGAAGCCCGCGACCTTCCCTCCGCCTTGCAGAACCTTCCGCTTGGATCGCCAGCCATACGGCAAGAGCTGGCGCGCCTCCTGTTCCACCCCAGAGTGCCGTGACGGCGAGCAGGAGGTTACGCTGCTCCGAATCGGGTGATCCCCCACGGATCAGTGCTCGACTTAAAGGCGCAAAAATCCTTTTCGTAAGGAACAGCAGTTTCAGGGTTTATATCCTTGACACAGTAAGGTTCAGGGTCTCGACAAATACTCTCAACGCGTCAGCAGGTCAATCATTTTGGTTTTTTTTAAAAATGGAGAATCCTTGGTCCATTATTTTGGGTTCGAAACAGTGCAGGGAGGTCCCAGTCCTCTGCATTAATGCGAGTCAGGCCGTGCATGCACACGCACACATACACACGTGCGCACACGCAAGCTCAAACACACGCATGCTTACACACGCATACCCACATGCAAACGTGCACACACAGGCACATGCATGCGCTAACGCACACAAGTAAGCACATGCACGCACAAACGCAGGCACATGCACGCACAAACGCACACATACGCACAAACGTGTACACATACGCACATGCACGCACACATGCACGCACAAACTCATACACAGAGGCACATGCAAACACACACACATACACGCGCTAACGCTCGCACAAATACACACACACACACACACACACACACACGTCTCTGGTTAATGCAACACCCTCCAAATTATACAGGGCAACCTATGTAGGCCGGCCCCACTCGTCGCCATCGCTCGCCTCCCGCAGGCAAAGGCACTTCCCCTTCCTCCATTATTTAGGAGCTGGCGGCCAGTCTGAGGGGCGTTTTGGCCTCGGAGCCGCGTGACTGGGCTGGCTGCGTCTCCCCGACTCGCCCGCTGCCCGGGCCCAGGGCGTGGCTGACCGGCACCTTGCCCACTCCCTCGCCCGGGTCGGCCGAGGCCTTGAGCGGGTGGTGCCGCTGGATGTGCTTGACCACCTGGAACTTCTGCTTGGCCTTGTAGCTGCAGTGGCGGCAGAAGAAGGGGTGCTCGTTGGTGTGGGTGAGGTAGTGGTGGCGCAGGCCGGCCTGCCAGCGGAAACCTCGGCAGCAAACGCTGCAGACGTACGGCTTCTCCTCGCTGTGCTTCTTCAGGTGGGTCTTCAGCAGGAAGCGGGTCTTGAAGCCCTTCCCGCACTGCTCGCAGATGAAGCTCCGCGCCTCCTTGTGCCGCGTCTCTTTGTGGGTCCGCAGCGCGTCCGCCCGGTTGGTGCAGTAATCGCATTCGTCGCACTGGTAGGGCTTGGCGCCTGTGGACAGGAATGCCGCAGTTAACCAGGCACACGAGGTGGGTACCCAGCCCAACACCATTAACCAGATACACGAACCAGCTTACCTCCACCCGCGCACACTTAACTAGAGGCACTGACCCAGTTACCCAGCCCAAAACCATTAACCAGATACACTAACCAGGTTACCTCCACCCGCGCACACTTAACTAGAGGCACTGACCCAGTTACCCAGCCCAAAACCATTAACCAGATACACTAACCAGGTTACCTCCACCCGCACACACTTAATGAGTGGCACTGACCCAGTTACCCAGCCCAAAACCATTAACCAGATACACGAACCAGGTTACCTCCACCCGCACACACTTAACTAGAGGCACTGACCCAGTTACCTTGGCCAATGCTATTAACTAGATACTATAACCAAATTACCTCCACCTCCCCCACACTTAATGAGTGGCACTAACGCAGTTACTAAGGCCAATGCGATTAACAAGACATACCAACCTAGTTACCTGTAGCCCCACACTTAAACAATTGACTAGACACACTAACCTAGTTAACAGCACCCCCTGCACTTAACTCAAAGCCCTATTTGGCGTTGAGAGCAGCAGTAACTGGAGGGCGGAGTTTGATTACCCATGTCAACGCAACACGTGGGATGAGCTGCTTCCCGAAAGTGCAGTGGAATCACCCTTTATTTGCAACAGGGACTATTTGCATATCATATAAACCACCTCCCCCTTGCCGGGATCGATTGAATTACCCACTCCTTTAACCGGCTGAGCTATCTGAGTCTGTTCCCGGGCTATCAGGCAATCTGTGACCTGGCACCGAGCTGCGGCCCTTCCTTACCTGTGTGCTTGGTCATGTGGTACTTGAGCTGGTTGATCCACTTGCACTTGTAGCCACACTCGGGGCACAGATACTTCCTCTCCTCCTGGTGGATCCGCATGTGGTACTGGAGGGCAGAGAGAGTTCGTTAACAGTCGGTCACCAACACCAACACTCCCCCCCCCCCCCCCCACCCCCCACACTAACCCTCATTTGCGGGGGCACCAGTGAAGTGTTACGGTGGGAGCGTGAATGTACCCAGGATGGAGGGGTCAACCGTGTCAAAGCTACAGACAAGTCACAGAGGGCGAGGAGGGATAGTTTGCCTTGTCACGGTCACAAAGGATGTCATTTGTGACTTTGATGAGAGCCGGTTTGGTACTGTGGCAGGGGCAGAGACCGGATTGAAGGGATTCAAACATGGAGTTGGGGGAAAGATGGGCACGGGTTCGGGAGGCGACAACACGTTCAAGGACTTTGGAAAGGAAAGGGAGGCTGGAGATGGGGCGATAGTTTGCAAGGACAAGGAGAGGTCAAGGGTAGGTTTTTTGAGAGGGGTGATGATTACAGAATTGAGGGAGAGGAGGACAGTAGCTGAGGAGAGAGAACCGTTAACAGTATCAGCCAACATGGGAGCCAGAAAAGGAAGTTGGATGGTCAGCAGTTTGGTGGGAATCGGGTTGTGGGAGGAGGAAGTGGGTCTCATGGACAGGATGAGTGTGGAGACGTCATGAGGGGAGATTGGAGAAGGATGAGGGTTCAGGGCTAGGGCAGGGGGGAACAGAGGAAGTTTGGTCCAGTGGGCTAGGGGAAGGAAGGGAACTGACAGAGGAAGCTGAATGGATGGTCTCAATCTTAGAGACACAGAAGTCACACTTGTTGTCGGAGGTGAGGGTGGAGGAGACAGAGAAGAGGGGTTTAAGAAGACAGTTCGGAGTGGAGAATAGAAGCCGGGGTTTATCTTTGCATTCCAGAATGATTCTGGAAGAGTGAGCAATTTTGACAGACGAGTGTAGGACACGACAATTTGGTCCCGCTTGATTGGCACCCCATTCACTACCTTAAATCTTCATTTCTTCCACCACCGACGCACCGTGGCTGCAGTGTGTACCATCTACAAGATGCACTGCAGCAACTCGCCAAGGCTTCTTCGGCAGCACCTCCCAAACCCGCAACCTCTACTGCCTAGGACAAAGGCAGCTGTCGCATGGGAACACCACCACCTTCAAGTCACACACTATTCCGACTTGGAATTATATCGGCCGTTCCTTCATCGTTGCTGGGTCAAAGTCCTAGAACTCCCTCCCTAACAGCACTGTGGGAGCACCTTCACCACATGGACTGCAGAGGTTCAAGGCAGCTCACCACCACCTTCTCAAGGGATAACTAAGGATGGGCAATAAATGCTGGCCTTGCAGCGACGCCCACATCCCGTGAATTATTAAAAAATATCATCATAGGCAGTCCCTCGAAGCGAGGATGACTTGCTTCCACGCCAAAAAGGGATGAGTTCACAGGTGTTTCAATGAAGGACCTAATATTCCAGATCCTGAACTAAGGGTGGAAGATCCCTGTGGGTGGATTGTTTAACGTGGGGTGACCGTTGCACACCAGCCACCACACGGGCTTGACAGAGCGAGGTCTTGGACCAGTGGCAAGGGTTAACCAAGACGACTGGAGACCTGCTCTGCTGCACGGACCTAGTGCGCACACATATCGCATCTAGTGGAACTGGCTACCACAGGGAGTAGTTGAGGCGAATGGCAGAGATAACTTTAAGGGGAAGCTGGATAAATACATGAGGGGGAAAGGATTAGAAGGATATGTAGATCAGGTGAGATGAGGTAGGGTGGGAGAAGGCTCGTGTGGAGCATAAACACTAGCACTATTTAATCTTATGCAATTCTACGTAAATAGCTGTCTAACTAGTCTCCATAACAACAGTCACTGCACTTCAGAAGTATATCATGGGAGGGGTAAAACGCTTTGAGGTATTTGAGTGATGCGACCGGATGCAATGCAAACACAAGTCGTTTTTTAAAAAAAACGTCTTTTCTTTGCAACGGTATAGAGATAAAAGATAAGATCCCGCAGACTCATCTGGTGCGCTCACTATCCTGCAATAATCACAAGATGAAACCACACACAACCGTGCAAACAGCGCGCTGGGGCGGAGGGAGGGAGATAAAGCTTTCAACATCAGCTTGGTTTCTCTGCGCCAATTTCCCCACCCCCTTCTTTTCGGAAGCCGTCAGACAACTCTCTCCGAGGTACAGTCCTATGGGTGCGCATTACTCGCCGTTAAATCCTAGACAGTGAGATCTACTCGGAACTCCTACACGGCAAGCCAGCCCAAGGTGGGCAGAGGAAACGTTACAGGGACACCCTTAAAGCCTCCCTGATAAAGTGCAACATCCCCACCGACACCTGGGAGTCCCTGGCCAAAGACCGCCCTAAGTGGAGGAAGTGCATCCGGGAGGGCGCTGAGCACCTCGAGTCTCATCGCCGAGAGCATGCAGAAACCAAGCGCAGGCAGCGGAAGGAGCGTGCGGCAAACCAGTTCCACCCTCCCCTTCCCTCAACCACTGTCTGTCCCACCTGTGACAGGGACTGTAATTCTTGTATTGGACTGTTCAGTTACCTGAGAACTCACTTTTAGAGCGGAAGCAAGTCTTCCTCAATTTCAAGGGATGCCTACGATGATGATAACAATGGGTGGGGATTGGGGGAGTCAGTGCACAGTTAAAAAATCTCGAAATAAAAGGATGGCATCGGTAAAAGGGACTCGAGGGATATGTGGATCGGGTGAGGAAAAAGACTAGGATTTATATAGCGCCTTTCATGACCACCGGATTCGCAAAGCACTTTACACCCAATGAAGTACTTTTTGGAGTGTAGTCAATGTTGTAAGGTGGGAAACGCGGCAGCCAATTTGCGCACAGTAAGCTCCCATAAACAGCAATGTGATAATGACCAGATAATCTGTTTTTGTCATGTTGACAGAGGGATAAATATTGGCCAGGACACCGGGGAGAACTCGAGATAGTGCCATGGGATCTTTTACATCCGTTTTTGATTGGTCAGTCTTTTTTTCTCGGACATTGGTTTAGATTAAGAGCTGGGATTAAAAATCTAATCTTTCAAAACATAATTAATTAAATACATTAGAGATGGCAGGGCAGGCGACGTGTTTCTGCTGCTGCATGTGGGAGCTGGTTGGCCCGATTAAGGTCCATCGCGACCACATCTGCAGCTTGAGGGACTTTGGCTCCACGTTGATGAGCTGGGGTCCGAGCTGCAGACACTGCGGCACATCAGGGAGGGGGAGAGTTACCTGGGCGCTGTGTTCCAGGAGGCAGTCACACTCCTTAGATTCATTCAAATTTGGTCCCTGTGACTATGAGCGAGACAGGTATGGGGGACCCAGGAGGTAGCAATTGAGGAGCCTCAGCCCTTGCACTTGTCCCAACAGGTTCGAGGTTCTTGCTCCCTGTTTAAATGAGAACAGGGACTGCAAGGGAGGATGAGCAAACTGACCACAGCACCATGGTAGAAACATAGAAAATAGGTGCAGGAGTAGGCCATTCGGCCCTTCGAGCCTGCACCGTCATTCAATAAGATCATGGCTGATCATTCCCTCAGTACCCCTTTCCTGCTTTCTCTCCATACCCCTTGATCCCTTTAGCCATAAGGGCCATATCTAACTCCCTCTTGAATATATCCAATGAACTGGCATCAACAACTCTCTGCAGCAGGGAATTCCACAGGTTAACAACTCTCTGAGTGAAGAAGTTTCTCCTCATCTCAGCCCTAAATGGCCTACCCCTTATCCTAAGACTGTGTCCCCTGGTTCTGGAGTTCCCCAACATCGGGAACATTCTACCCGCATCTAACTTGTCCCGTCAGAATCTTGTATGTTTCTATGAGATCCCCTCTCATCCTTCTAAACTCCAATGTATAAAGGCCCAGTTGATCCAGTCTCTCCTCATATGTCAGTCCAGCCATCCCAGGAGTCAGTCTGGTGAACCTTTGCTGCATTCTCTCAATAGCAAGAACGTCCTTCCTCAGATTAGGAGACCAAAACTGAACACAATATTCCAGGTGAGGCCTCACCAAGGTCCTGTACAACTGCAGTAAGACCTCCCTGCTCCGATACTCAAATCCCCTAGCTATGAAGGCCAACATACCATTTGCCTTCTTCACCGCCTGCTGTACCTGCATGCCAACTTTCAATGACTGATGAACCATGACACCCAGGTCTCGTTGCACTTCCCCTTTTCCTAATCTGCCGCCATTCAGATACTATGCTGTCTTCGCGTTTTTGCCCCCAAAGTTGATCACCTCACATTTATCCACATTATACTGCATCTGCCATGTATTTGCCCACTCACCTAACCTGTCCAAGTCACCCTGCAGCCTCTTAGCATCCCCCTCACAGCTCACACCGCCACCCAATTTAGTGTCATCTGCAAACTTGGAGATATTACACTCAATTCCTTCATCCAAATCATTAATGTAAATTGTAAAGAGCTGGGGTCCCAGCACTGAGCCCTGCGGCACTCCACGCTATTCTGAAAAGGACCCGTTTATTTCGACTCTCTGCTTCCTGTCTGCCAACCAGTTCTCTATCCACGTCAGTATATTACCCTCAATACCATGTGCTTTAATTTTGCACACCAATCTCTTGTGTGGGACCTTGTCAAAAGCCTTTTGAAAGTCCAAATACACCACATTCACTAGTTCTCCCTTGTCCACTCTACTAGTTACATCCTCAAAAAATTCCAGAAGTTTGTCAAGCATGATTTCCCTTTCATAAATCCATGCTGACTTGGACCGATCCTGTCACTGCTTTCCAAATGTGCTGCTATTTCATCTTTAATAATTGATTCCAACATTTTCCCCACTACTGATGTCAGGCTAACCGGTCTATAATTACCGCCTTCTCTCTCCCTCCCTTCTTAAAAAGTGGTGTTACATTAGCTACCCTCCAGTTCATAGGAACCGATCCAGAGTCGATAGATTGTTGGAAAATGATCACCAATGCATTCAGTATTTCTCGGGCTACTTCCTTGACTCCTCTGGGATGCAAACTATCAGGCCCCAGGGATTTATCGGCCTTCAATCCCATCAATTTCCCTAACACAATTTCCCGCCTAATAAGGATTTCCTTCAGTTCCTCCTTCTCACTAGACCCTCGGTCCCTTAGTATTTCCGGAAAGTTATTTGTGTCTTCCTTCGTGAAGACAGAATCAAACTATAGTTAGAGAGTTAGATACTGTTCTCTGCAGCTGAGAGCGTGAGTCCCGAAGGCTGTGTTGCTTGACCGGTGCCAGGGTTAAGGATATCTACTCTGGGCTGGAGAGGAACTTGGAATGAGAGGGGGAAGATCCAGTTGTCGTGGTCCATGTAGGTACCAATGACATAGAAAGAGGTTCTGCTGAGGGTGTATGAACAGCTAGGGGCTAAATTAAAAAGCAGAACCACGAGCAAATTTGCATAGGGTAAATAAGATCAGAGAGATGAACGCGTGGCTCAAAGATTGGTGTGGGAGAAATGGGTTTCAATTCATAGGTACTGGCACCAGTACTTGGATAAGAGGGAGCTGTTCCATTGGGACGGGCTTCACTTGAACCAGGCTGGGGCCAGGCGAATCAAATAACTAGAGCTGTAGGTAGGGCTTTAAATTAAATAGTGGGGAGGCGGGGGAAGGATCCAGTGAGCGGAAATGTAAAACGAGAAAGGGGAAGGCAAAAGTGCAGGGTAACAATAGGGTTAATGATAACCAGTGTGACAGGAAGGGACAGAGCGTATACACACAAGTCAAAATTAAAAGCTGTATATCTGAATGTACGCAGCATTCGTAACTAGACGAGTAGAAATAAATGGGTATGATCGGATTGCCATTACAGAGACGTGGTTGCTAGGTGACCAAGGATGGGAACTGAAAATTCAGGGGTATTTGCCATTTCGTAAGAATAGGCAGAAATGAAATGGAGGTGGGGTAGCTCTGTTAATAAGGGATGAGATCAGTGCAGTAGTGAGAAATGATATTGGCTCAGAAGATCTAAGATGTAGAATCAGTTTGGGTGGAGAGAAGGAATAATAAGGGAATGTCACGGGTGGGAGTGGTCTATAGGTTCCCTAACAGTAGCCACACTGCAGGATAGAGTATAAATCAAGAAATAATGGAGGCTTGTAAGGAAGGTACGGCAATAGTCATGGGCAATTTTAATCTCCATATTGATTGGACTAATAAAATTGGCAATGGTAGCCTGGAGGAAGAGTTCATAGGGTGTATTCGGGATGTTTTTTTTGGAACAATACATGTGGAACCAACCAGGGAGCAGACTATTTTAGATCTGGTAATGTGTAATGAGTCTGGATTAATGAATGATCTCGTAGTGAAGGATGCTCTTGGGAAGAGTGATCATAGCATGGTAGAATTTCACATTCAGTTCGAGGGTGAGAAAGCTAGTTCTCAAACTAGTGTCCTGAACTTTAAATAAAAGGTAATTACAAAGGTATGAAGGCAGAGTTGGTTAAAGTGGACTGGGAAAATATAGTAAAGGGCAAGACTGTCATCATCATAGGCCGTCCTTCGAAACTAGGATGACTTGCTTCCACGCCAAAAAGGGATGAGTTCACAGGTGTTTCAATGAAGGACCTAATATTATGGATCCCGAACTACGTCCTGAAGGGTGGAAGATGCCTGTGCGTGGATTTTTTTTAAACGTGGGGTGACCGTTGCACACCAGTCACCACACAGGGCTTGACAGAGCTAGGTCTTGGTCCAGTGGCAAGGGTTAACCAGGACGACTGGAGACCAGCTCTGCTGCACAGACCCAGTGCGCACACATATCGCAGTGTGGGCTGGGCCTGTGCTGCCCCTGGGCCCTCGGCTCTTCTGGGCCCCCGGCCCTTCTGGGCCCTGATCACATCGCTCCATGATCACTTGCCGCTCCTGCTGTACTTGCCTATGCTCCAATCTCCGACCTGGACCTTGATGACGTCGCCCTCTTCGCTGCAATTGCCCTCTGAATTACCTGTGTGTTGTCCCCACCTACTAGAAAATACATTAACAAATAAAACAGCCTCCCCTTCTATCACCAGTGAAAAGCTGAAATCCATTGTACTAACTAAATTGCAGCCGTTTCTCTGATTGATTCTCCATTTTCACATGACCTATTGCTGATTGGTCCCCTTGGAGGATAAGCCACACCCTGAAGTTCCGCTGCAATGTGTAACTGGAACCGCACAGCCCAAGTTCTGATCGACTTTCCCATTTGTAATTCGATCCATTTTGACTTCAGAGGCCACTGTGGATAGATCTCCCCAAACGCCACTTAGTTCCAACCGAAGTCCCTTACCCAAGCGCAAGACCGTACCGAATCGCCTGCCTGCCATAGATGGGGCATTGTGTGTGGGTTGTTAACAGGCTTATGGGTTTAAAGTGAATAGTGACAGTGTCATGACTTCTGGATTTCATCCACCCAAACGACATCCCTTGTAACACATGCACGGAGCTTTCACGCACCAGGGGGTAGGAAGAACGTGATCCATCTTCCCCCAGTTCCCTCTCTCCCCTACAATTCCGCAACGACCCCCCCCGCCCCCCCCAGGCACTCTCTCTCCCCCTGACTTGGACAGGTTAGGAGAGTGGGAAAATGCATGGCAGATGCAGTATAATGTGGATAAATGTGAGATTATCCATTTGGTGGCAAAAACACGAAGGCAGAATACTATCTGAATGGTGAAAGATTAGGAAAAGGGGAGGTGCAACGAGACCTGGGTGTCATGGTACACCAGTCATTCAAGTTTGGCATGCAGGTACAGGAGGTGGTGAATAAAGCAAATGGCATGTTGGCCTTTACAGCGAGAGGATTTGAGTATAGTAGCAGGGAGGTCTTACTACAGTTGTACAGGGCCTTGGTGAGGCCACACCTGGAATATTGTGTTCAGTTTTGGTCTCCTAATCTGAGGAAGGACATTCTTGCTATTGAGGGAGTACAGCGAAGGTTCATCAGATTGATTCCCGGGATGGCAGGACTGACATATGAGGAGAGACTGGATCAACTGGGCTTGTATCCACTGGAGTTTAGAAGAGTGAGATGGGATCTCATAGAAACATATAAAATTCTGACAGGATTGGACAGGTTAGAGGCAGGAAGAATGTTCCCATTGCTGGGGAGTTCCAGAACCAGGGGTCACAGTCTAAGGATAAGAGGTAAGCCATTTAGGACTGAAATGAGGAGAAACTTCTTCACTCAGAGAGTGGTTAACCTGTGGAACCCGCAGAAAGTTGTTGAGGCCAGTTCGTTCGATATATTCAAAAGGGAGTTCGATATGGGCCTTATGGCCAAAGGGATCAGGGGGTATGGAGAGAAAGCAGGAAAGGGGTACTGAGGATGATCGATCAGCCATGATCTTACTGAATGGCGGTGCAGGCTCGAAGGGCCGAATGGCCTGCTGCTGCACCTAATTTCTATGTCCCCACCCCCTGCAAGCTCTATCTCGCTCTTTCTCTCTCCCCCCCAAAGCTCTCTCTCTCTCTCCTCCCCCCCTCAAAGCGCTCTCTCTCTCTCTCTGTAGCCCCCCCAAGCTCACTCTTTCTCTCTCCCCCCCCGCCCCCCAGCTCTCTCTCTCTTCCCCCTGAAGCTCTCTCTTCCCCGCCCCCCCCACCAAACTCTCTCTCTCTTCCCCCCCCCCCCCCCAAGCTCTCTCTCTCTCTCTTCCCCCCCAAGCTCTCTCTCTTTTCCCCCCAAGCTCTCTCTCTTTCCCCCCCCCCAAGCTCTCTCTCTTTTCCCCCGCCCCAACAAAGCAGATGCTTGTGGCGCTGCGGGTGGCTCGAGGCTTGGCGGATGCCAGATGGATCGGAGACAACGTGGTATTGGGACGCATGCACAGAAAAGGGTTCGTGGGAATTGCGCTGGGGGGGCAGAGTCGGTGATATTTATCCTAACTCTCGCTTCTGTGCATACGTCGGGAAACACATGCGCAGAAGGGAGACTTAGTCCAAATAGTTACTCCGTTTTATTAACCCTCCCTGGGTGTGTGTCCCTCTTTCCGTGTGTGAGTCACCCTGTAGCAGTGATGGGAGCAGGGACTGACAGTCCATCAGTCTCTGTTGGAATTTCAATGAAGAACCGAAGGTTGGCATCAAAAACTAAATCTCAGCATCTGTGCATTAAATAAGACCTGCTTCGATTCCCAAATTTACCATTCAATCTCGCGCGCAATGTTCCTTCAGACTTTGCACTGTCAACAGGACCTGTTGTAAGAATCTGAAAAATTCCTGCTCTCCGGTGGATACTGTAAGACTGTAGGAAAGCAGTGGCAAACATTTAAGGAGATATTTCGTAACTCTCAGCAAAGATATATCGCAGTGAAAAAAAAAAAGACTAAGAGAAGGATGAACCATCCGGGGCTAACTAAGGAAGTAAAGTATGGTATCAAATTGAAAACAAAGGCATGCAATGTTGTGAAGAACAGTGGTAGCCAGAGGATTGGGAAATTTTTAGAAACCAGCAGAGGATGACTAAAAAAATGATAGAGAGAGAAGATAGCTTATGAGAGTAAACTAGCAAGAAATATAAAGAGTGACAGTAAGAGCATCTACAGGTATATAAAAAGAGAGTAGCTAAAGTAAACGTTGGTCCTTTAGAGGATGAGACTGGGGAATTAATAATGGGACCAGGGAAATGACGGAGACTTTGAACAAATATTTTGTATGGTAGAAGACACTAAAAGCACCCCAATAATTGATAATCAAAGGGGCTATAGGGAGGGGGTAATTAAAACAATCACTGTCATGAGAGAAAAAGTACGAGGCAAACTAATGGGACTAAAGGCAGACAAGTCCCCTGGACCGGATGGCCTGCATCCTAGGGTCTTAAAAGAAGTGGCTGCAGAGATAGTGGATACATTGGTTGTAATCTACCAAAATTCCCTGGATTCTGGAGAGGTCCCAGCAGACTGGAAAACCGCAAATGTAACACCCCTATTTAAGAAAGAAGGGAGAAAGAAAGGAGGAAATTATAGACCGGTTAGCCTTACACATCTGTCACTGGGAAAATGCTGGAGTCCATCATTAAGGAAGTAGTAGCAGGACATTTAGAAAACCATAAATGCAGTCAAGCAGAGTCAGCATGGTTTTAATGAAAGGGAAATCATGTTTGACAAATGTGCTGGAGTTCTTTGAGGATGTAACGAGCAGGGTGGATAAAGGGGAACCAGTAGATGTTGTGTACTTGGATTTCTAGAAAGCATTCAATAAGGTGGCACATAAAAGGTTACTGCACAAGACAAGAGCTGACGGGGTGGGGGTAATATATTAGTTAGCCAATCCTCTATCCATGCTAACAGAAAACAGAGAGTCGGGACAAATGGGTAATTTTCAGGTTGGCAAACTATAACTAGTGGGCTGGAGCCTCAACTATTTACAATCTATATTGATGACTTGGATGAAGGGACCGAGTGTAATGTAGCCAAGTTTGCTGATGATACAAAGATAGGTGGGAAAGCAATGTGTGAGGAGGACGCAAAGAATCTACAAAGGGATAGAGACAGGCTAAGTGAGTGGGCAAAAATTTGGAGTATAATGTGGGAAAATGTGAGGTTATCAACTTTGGTAGGAAAAAAAAAGCAAATTATTATTTAAATGGAGAGATTACAAAATGCAGTGGTACAGAGGGATCTGGGGGTCCTTGTACATAAAACACAAGTTAGTATGCAGGTACAGCAAGTAATTAGGAAGACAAATGGAATGTTGGCTTTTATAGCAAGGGGGATTGAGAATAACAGCAGGGAAGTCCTGGTACAACTGTTGGTGTTGGTAAGGCCACACCTGGACTACTGCATGCAGTTTTGGTCTCCGTATTTAAGGAAGGATATATTTGCACTGGAGGCAGTTCAGAGAAGGTTCACGAGGTTGATTCCCGAGATGAAGGGGTCGTCATATGAGCAGGTTGGGTCTATACTCTTGAGTTTTGAAGACTTAGAGGTGATCTTATTGAAAGATATAAGATTCTGAGGGGGCTTGACAGGGTAGATGCAGAGAGGATGTTTCCACTCGTGGGGGAATCTAGAACTAGGGCTCATAGTTTCAGAATAAGGGGTCGCCCATTTAAAACAGAAATGAGGAGGAATTTCTTCTCTCAGAGGGTCGTGAATCTTTGGAATTCTCTACCTCAGAGAACTGTGGAAGCTGGGTCATTGAATTTATTTAAGGTGGAAATAGACAGATTTTTGAAATATAAGGGAGTAAAGGGTTATGGGGAGTGGGCAGGGAAGTGGAGCTGAGTCCATGATCAGATCAGCCATGATCTTATTAAATGGTGGAGCAGGCTCGAGGGGCCAAATGGCCGACTCCTGCTCCTGTTTCTTATTTGAGAGAGCAGACAAGACCTCGGTTTAACTTCTCATCCGAAAGACGGCACCTCTGACAGTGCAGCGCTCCCTCAGCACTGCATTGGGAGTGTCAGCCTAGATTTTTCTGTGTGGAGATGAGGTCAATAAGATCAGCCATGATCTTACTGAATGGCGGAGCAGGCTCGAGGGGCCGAATGGCCGACTCCTGCTCCTATTTCTGATGTCGGACTGTTGTGACTGGTTCCCTAATGTCATTTAGGGACGGATACCCGGTCTGTGTCAGCCGTGGCTCAGTGGGTCGCACTCTCTCTCGCCGCTGAGTCAGAAGATTGTGCGTTCAAATCCAACTCCTGAGACTTGAGCACAAAAATCTAGGCTGACACACCCAGTGGCAGTACCAAGAGAGTGCCGCACTGTCAGAGATTCCAGTTTTCGAATGAGACGTTAAGCCGAGGCCCCGTCTGCTCTCTCAGTCGGACATACAAGATCCCGCAGCCACTATTTTGAAGAAGAGCAGTGGGAGCTATCCCCGGTATCCTGTTCAATATCACTAATGCAGGTTACCTGGTCATTATCACATTGCTGCTTGTGGGAGATTGCAGTGTACGAATTAGCAACCGCGTTTTTTTTTTTTAAGAATGTCCAGTTAATCTGTTTCTGGTGGCGTTGGTTGTCGGACCAGTGTTGGCTAGGGCACTGGCTATGGAGTGTTTAGGGATTTCCTGAAAAGCACTACACAAAGCAACACTTACTTATTTTACTAGTTAAAATTTCCCTGGCATGATTCCTAGGCTTGTTGTGAAGACCAAAACATAGCTGATTCCTTCCATTATCTAAATTGCTTCGCTGATTCTACACTGGATCAATCTGGCACCCACTATCGACATCGAATGTTAAAGTACAGATGGGTCTGTATGATTCCAGGTACATATTGTGCACTCTGAACAATTATTGACAGTCTCGAACAGGGAGCAAGTTAATCATTCTCAGATCAAGATCATTTTCAAATCATGAAATGAGATAATGGGGCAAGAAGTGAGTCAGTGAATTACTGCAGCACTCGGAGGACAAGCAGATAAAAAATAAAAATTCACTGGGGATCCAGAAAATGGGAAAAGAAGGATTTTAATACACAATAAAAGCCTTACTCTGTATCTAACCTGTGCTGTACCTGCCCTGGGAGTGTTTGATGGGACAGTGTAGAGGGAGCTTTACTCTCTATCTAACCCCCTGTACCTGTCCTGGGAGTGTTTGATGGGACAGTGTAGAGGGAGCTTTACTCTGTATCTAACCCCGTGCTGTACCTGCCCTGGGAGTGTTTGACGGGATAGTACAGAGAAAGAAAGACTTCAGAACGTCCAAAGCCGCTTTACAGCCAATGAAGTACTTTTTAAAGTGTAGTAACTGTTGTAATGTCAGAAATGCAGCAGCTATTATTCACATAGCAAGCTCCTACAAACAGCAATGAAATAAACGATCAGTTGATTAAGAACATAAGAATTAGGAACAGGAGTAGGCCATCTAGCCCCTCGAGCCTGCTCCGCCATTCAACAAGATCATGGCTGATCTGGCCGTGGACTCAGCTCCACTTACCCGCCCGCTCCCCGTAACCCTTAATTCCCTTATTGGTTAAAAATCTATCTATCTGTGACTTGAATACATTCAATGAGCTAGCCTCAACTGCTTCCTTGGGCAGAGAATTCCACAGATTCACAACCCTCTGGGAGAAGAAATTCCTTCTCAACTCAGTTTTAAATTGGCTCCCCCGTATTTTGAGGCTGTGTCCCCTAGTTCTAGTCTCCCCTACCAGTGGAAACAACCTCTCCGCCTCTAGTCTATCCCTTTCATTATTTTAAATATTTCTATAAGATCACCCCTCATCCTTCTGAACTCCAACGAGTAAAGACCCAGTCTGCTCAATCTATCATCATAAGGTAACCCCCTCATCTCCGGAATCAGCC
Organism: Pristiophorus japonicus; assembly: GCF_044704955.1. NCBI lineage: Eukaryota > Metazoa > Chordata > Chondrichthyes > Pristiophoridae > Pristiophorus > Pristiophorus japonicus. The sequence continues at coordinate 5,249,456 of NC_091979.1, forward strand.
TAGTGAATCGTCTCTGTACCCCCTCCAAAGCCAGTATATCCTTCCTTAAGTATGGTGACCAAAACTGCACGCAGTACTCCAGGTGCGGCCTTACCAATACCCTATACAGTTGCAGCAGGACCTCCCTGCTTTTGTACTCCATCCCTCTCGCAATGAAGGCCAACATTCCATTCGCCTTCCTGATTACCTGCTGCACCTGCAAACTAACTTTTTGGGATTCATGCACAAGGACCCCCAGGTCCCTCTGCACCTCAGCATGTTGTAATTTCTCCCCATTCAAATAATATTCCCTTTTACTGTTTTTTTTCCCAAGGTGGATGACCTCACACTTTCCAACATTGTATTCCATCTACCAAAGCTTAGCCCATTCGATTAACCTATCTAAATCTCTTTGCAGCCTCTCTGTGTCCTCTATACAACCCGCTTTCCCATTAAGGGATGAATATTGGCCATGACACAGAGGAGAATAAAAATATAAAATAAAATATGCAGAGCTAATGAAATAGGTACCCAAGAACTGCCATGCGCTTTTGTCACTGGCTGAGGGATCCTCCTGTTGTCAGGGAACAGAATCGCCTCACAGAGTGCTGTTCCTCCTTCTGGAAGCACGTGAAGAAAAAAAAAACATGCAATTCTATAGTGTCTTTCATAACCAGCGGACATCCCAAAACGCTTTACAGCCAAGGAAGTACTTTTGGAGTGCAGTCACTGTTGTAATGTGGGAAACGCGGAAGCCAGTTTGCACACAGCAAGTTCCCACACACAACAATGTGATAATGACCAGATAATCTGTAACCAGACTGATTCCCGGGATTGCTGGACTGACATATGAGGAGAGACAGGATCAACTGGGCCTTTATACACTGGAGTTTAGAAGGATGAAAGGGGATCTCATAGAAACATATAAAATTCTGATGGGACTGGACAGGTTAGATGCGGGTAGAATGTTCCCGATGTTGGGGGAGTCCAGAACCAGGGGTCACATCTAAGGATAAGGGGTATGCCATTTAGGACTGAGATGAGGAGAAATTTCTTCACTCAGAGTTGTTAACCTGTGGAATTCCCTACCGCAGAGAGTTGTTGATGCCAGTTCATTGGATATATTCAAGAGGGAGTTTGATATGGCCCTTACGGTTAAAGGGATCAAGGGGTATGGAGAGAAAGCAGGAATGGGGTACTGAGGTGAATGATCAGCCATGATCTTATTGAATGGTGGTGCAGGCTCAAAGGGCTGAATGGTCTACTCCTGCACCTATTTTCTATGTTTCTATTTATATAATGCCTCTCTGAACTGCCTCCATGCAAGTATATCCCTCCTTAAATACGGAGACCAAAACTGTACGGAGTTAAAGGTGCCGTGCACCCCCAATGAATGAAGGGGAACATTGTCGTCAGTGAGCACAGCGGGCGATGGGTTGATGGGACTCATAAGAACATAAGAAATAGGAGCAGGAGTAGGCCATATGGCCCCTCGAGCTTGCTCCACCATTTAATACGATCATGGCTGATCTGATCATGGACTCAGGTCCACTTCCCCGCCCGCTCCCCATAACCCCTTATTCCCTTATTGGTTAAGAAACTGTCTAATTGTGTCTTAAATTTATTCAATATCCCGGTTTCCACAGCTCTCTGAGGCAGCGAATTCCACAGATTTACAACCCTGTCAGTTTTAAACGGGCGGCCCCTTATTCTAAGACCATGCCCCCTAGTTCTAGTCTCCCCCATCAGTGGAAACATCCTCTCTTCATCCACCTTGTCGAGCCCCCTCATAATCTTATACGGTTTGATAAGATCACCTTTTCTCGGCGTGTGGCGTGCCGCGTGCATAGCGCAGACCCCCCCCCCCCCTGCCCCGCTCACCTTTAAGCGCGACGGATCGGCGCAGGCGTAGCTGCACAGGTGGCACTTGTAGGGCTTCTCGCCGGTGTGAATGCGGATGTGCCAGGTGATCTTCTGCCGGTTTTTGGTGGTGTAGTCGCAGTCGGTGCACTTGTAGAGCCGCGTGCCGCCGTGGGCCTTCATGTGGTAGTCGAACACCATCTGGTGGCGGCAGGCAAAGTCGCAGAAGGGGCAGCGGAAGGGCTTGCCGCCCTCCTCGTCGCCGGCCCGCGCCCCCGCCCCTTCCTCCTCGTCCTCCGCCGCCTCCTCCTCCCCCCCCTGCCGCTCGTGGGTGTCCAGCAGGTGCTGGATGAGCTGCTGGCGCTCGCGGGTGGCGAATCCGCAGTGCGGGCAGCGGTGGCTGAAGTGGACCCGCTTGTGCTCCTCCAGCTGCTCGCGGCGCTCGAAGCGCAGCTTGCAGGCGCCGCACTCCAGCAGCGGGTGCTGGCGCTGGACGTGGCTGCGCAGGGTGGACTCGCTGTGGCAGGCAAAGACGCAGGAGGGGCAGCCGTGGCAGACCCGGGCCTCGTGGCGCCGCAGGCAGTGCTGCTTCAGCGCCCCCTCCGAGCTGAAGCGGGCCTCGCAGCGGCCGCAGGCGGCGCTGGGCTCGCCGGCGTGGCAGCTGCCCACGTGGCGGCTGATGTCGTTCTGGTTGTAGCCGCTGTAGTCGCAGAGGGCGCAGAAGTGGGTGGGCCGCTTCTCGTGGACCCGCAGCTTGTGGATGCGCAGCTTGGAGCCGGTGCCGAAGGTCTGGGGGCAGGCGTCGCAGGCCAGCCGGCCCACGCCGGTGTGCAGGGACTCGTGGGCGTCCAGCCGGTAGCGTCGGGTGGTGCTGAAGTCGCAGTAGCGGCACTTGTAGGGCTTGACGCCGTCGTGCTTGATGGCCACGTGCTGCGTCAGGCAGCGGGCCTGCTTGCAGGTGAAGGGGCAGAGCCGACAGGCCAGGCGCGGCCTCTTGCGGCAGCACTTCTTGCCGTGCAGCCGGGCGTGGTGCTTGAGGGCGGCGGCCGACTTGCAGACGAAGGAGCAGAGGCCGCACTGCAGCTCGCCGGCCTTCATGCAGCCCTTCTTGCCGTGGGTGTCCATGGCCCGCTCCTGGTAGCAGCTGAAGGGGCAGGAGGGGCAGGAGAAGCGCCGCTGCTTGGGGCCGCCGCCCTCCGTCTCAGAGTCGCCGCTGCTATCCGGGGAATCGTCGCCGCCGCCCACCGAGTCCTGGCTCCGGCTCCCCTCGTCCTCGCTGGACGGCCCAGCCGGGTCGCTCTGGTCCGACAGCTCCTCTTCCTCGGTGTGCTTGATGGCCTGGTGGTTCCTCAGCGCCCGCTCAGAGTGAAAGAGCAGCGGGCAGAGGCCACAGGTCAGCCGGGGGGCCGCCGGGCAGCCGGCCGCCACGTGGCTGCCGATGGCCGACTCGCTGGAGCAGACGAAAGGGCAGGAGGCGCAGTGGAACTTGCCCTGGTCGTGCCGGAACTTCCAGGCCCCCGATTCCCGCCGGGCCTCCTCACACCGGCCCACCTCGGCCGGGGTCTCTGCCCCCTGGGCCGATGGGGAATTCTCCTCCTGGGCCGGGGCAGCACCACCCAAGGCCTCCTCCTCTGCGCGGAACTCTTCCTCCTTGCAAGCAGCCGGGGTGTCTCCGGCCGCGTGGCCTCGCTGAGGGACAGGGTCAGACGTCAGGCCTTCGACCGCCCGCTCTCCGCCGACTCCGCGATCCGCCTTGGAGTGCGGCCGACCGGGTTTAATCGGATCTGGGCTCGCCTCGCGCTGCTTGTTCCCGCTGGCCCGTTGGCTTCTCCTCCTGGGCGGCGCTCCCGCTCTCTGCGCCTCCGGCTCCGCGCTCAACTCCTTCTGCCTGGCGCTGGGCTGCAACACCGTGGCTTGCCGCACATAGAGCTTGTGCTTCTTTACGATGACGGGGCACTTCTTTTGCAAATGGGTGTTGAGTCCCCGCTGCTGCTTGAAGGTGGCCCCGCAGGCTGTGCAGACCAGCGGGGACTTCTTGCCCTGGCAGCCCGACTTTGTGTGGAGCACCATGGCCTTCTCCTTCCTGGTCACATACGAGCACCTCTCGCACTTGAAGACCTGGGCGTCCGTTTGCACCACCAGCATCTGCACCCTGCCCTCCAGAACCAAGGCCTGGGCCTGCTGCTTGTCCTGCTTCCGCAGAGCCTTGATCTCGGACTCGGACCGCGAGAGCTGGGCCTCTTCCTGGCTTTCGGCCCGGCGGCCGGAGGTGTCGGGGCCGTCCAGCCTCGCGGTGTCGGCGCCCGGCGGTTCGGCCGCGCCCCGGCTTCCATCGAGAGGCTCTGTCGCGCTCGCCCAGGTCCCGTCGGCCTCGAGGCTCGTGGGGGCCTCGACCTTCGGCTGGGCCGGCCCGCCGATTGGCTCGTTTTTATCCGCGAGCTCATAGCCACCGCCACCGCCGCTCGCATCTTCGTCGGCGAAGACATCGACGCTGTGGCTCACTTCTCCTTGACCGCCCACGACGTGGTCCCCAGCGCCACCGCCTTCCTCGTCTTCGCCGTGCTCCCCACCGTCGGCCTCGTCGTTGCCGTCATCGGCCGGCGCATCGTCTGAAGCGGGAAGCCCGAAGTGCCGGTACATGGCGCCCGTGTCACACGGTTCCCAGGAATCCAAGGCCGGCAGCTGGGAGCTGGAAAGCTGCTTTGCCGCGTCATCCGCCGGGGGGCCGGGGAATCCCAGCTGGGCTTCGAAAACCCGGTCCAGCGGCGATCCGCTCCCGCCCAGCTGCTTGGGAAAATCTCCCTCCGCGCTGCAGTCACCGGCTTCACCGGTGCTGACCGCGGTGCCCTGGCCGGCAGCGGCCGAATACGCCAGGTGCTGCGGCACGCCGCCGCTCTGCGCTGCCTCTGCGGGTGGCGAGAGACCCCCGTCGCCGAAGGGAGGGGCTCCAAAGGCACGCTGCTGCTGGACCTTCTCCTCCGCCACGGGGCCCCTCTTCTTCTGCCACGCTCCGCTCTGTGAAGGTGCCGCCGCCGTTTCTGTCTGGACTGTGGTGGAGAGCGGCAGGCTGGCGTCGCCGTAGCCCAGCAGGATGTGGGTCGAGTTCATGGCCAGCTCCTCCTTGGCGTAGTTCTCCAGCCACTCCTTATCGCCGGGCACGTAGCCGTGGACCTTGCGCTTGTGGAAGAAGAGGCTGGTGTTGCTGAACGTCCGGTAGGAACACAGGGCGCAGCGGAACTCCTTGTGCTTGGTGTGCTTGCAGTTCTCGTGGTTCAGCAGGGCCTGCTTGTAGCGCGTCTGGTAGCTGCAGTACTGGCACTGGTAGAGGGGCATCTGGTAGTCCTTGGAGTGCTTCACCTGCATGTGCTTCTGCAGCTCGTACTTGCGCTTGCACGCGAAGCCACACACCTCACAGATCAGCGACTTGCCCTGGTGCCGCAGCTTGTGGCTGCTGAGCTGGTCGGCGCGGTGACAGCGGTATGAACACTGATTACAATGGTACCTGCGAGAGAGAAAGACAGCAGTAGTGTAGTGCCAGGGCATTCAGTTTCAAGGCGTGGGTGCAGTTGAGGACCAATGCCCAGCCGTCATAGAATCATGGAAATTTACAGCACGGAAGGAGGCCATTTCGGCCCATCGTGTCTGCGCCAGACGACAAAGAGCCGCCCAGCCTAATCCCACTTTCCAACTCTCGGTCCGTAGCCCTGTGTGCATCCAAGTACTTTTTAAATGTAGTGAGGGTTTCTGCCTCTACCCCCCTTTCAGGCACTGAGTTCCAGACCCCCACCATCCTTTGGGTGAAGACATTTCCCCTCAAATCCCCTCTAAACCTCCCCCCAATTACTTTAAATCTATGCCCCCTGGTTATTGACCCCCTCTGCTAAGGGAAATAGATCCTTCTTATCCACTCTATCTAGGCACCTCATAATTTTATACGTCTCAATAAGGTCTCCCCTCAGCCTCCTCTGTTTCAAAGAAAACCACCCCAGCCTATCCAATCTTTCCTCATAGCTAAAATTCTCCCATCTAGGCAACATCCTCATAAATCTCCTCTGTACCCTCTCTCGTGCAATCACATCTTTCCTGTAATGTGGTGACCAGAATTGCGCGCAGTACTCCGGCTGTGGTCTCACTCATGTTTTAAGGTGATGTCTCCAGGTGGGATGCCATCATCAGCTGATATCTCCGCCTCCGTTCTCTTTCTGTTGCATCCCTTCTAGCCTTTCTCTACTTTATCAATATTATCTAAACTACCAATGTTTCTCTGAATGTCCCTCTCCCTTTCTGGCCAAGCTCCATATACATCTGTGTTCGGCCTCCCCAGTCCTGGCATTTATACCAAGCACCCGTGCTGTACCTGCCCTGGGAGCGTTTGATGGGACAGTGTAGAGGGAGCTTTACTCTGTATCTAACCCCCTGTACCTGCCCTGGGAGTGTTTGATGGGACAGTGTAGATGGAGCTTTACTCTGTATCTAACCCCGTGCTGTACCTGCCTTGGGAGTGTTTGATGGGACAGTGTAGAGGGAGCTTTACTCTGTATCTAACCCCCTGTACCTGCCCTGGGAGTGTTTGATGGGACAGTGTAGAGTGAGCTTTACTCTGTATCTAACCCCCTGTACCTGCCCTGGGAGTGTTTGATGGGACAGTGTAGAGTGAGCTTTACTCTGTATCTAACCCCGTGCTGTACCTGCCTTGGGAGTGTTTGATGGGACAGTGTAGAGGGAGCTTTACTCTGTATCTAACCCGTGTTGTCCCTTCCCTGGGAACATTTGATGAGAACATTGGATATCCCAAATAGAAAGGTGTCCCTTCTCTGATGACTGACATCCTTTGACCAGCATAAAATTCTCACACATCAGAAGGCGGGTTACCTGAGGTCGCCGGTGTGTTTGCGCATGTGCACCGTAAGGTAGTGCTTCCACTTGGTGATGTAACCACACTCTGTGCACATGTAGTTCTTATCGTCGGAGTGCGTGAGCATGTGCTTCGACAGGTAACCCACATCCCTGCAGGTGAAATCGCAGAGTTCACATTTATGTGGCTTCTCGCCTAGAAAGGAGGATTTAAATCCAACAAAAAAAAACACAAAAAATAACAATTAGACCCAGGAACATTTGCTCCCAACACTCCTTAAACTTGTAAAGAGCCTTAGTTAGACTACACTTAAGAGTTACTGTGCAGACATCTGGGGGACGAAAATACTCACTTTTTAAAGAGCCATTACTGCCTGAAAGGGGGGTAGAGGCAGAAACCCTCACCACATTTAAAAAGTACTTGGATGTGCATCTGAAGTGCCGTAACCTGCAGGGCTACGGACCGAGAGCTGGACAGTGGGATTCGGCTGGATTCAGTCGGGGCGGAGGTGCCGACATTTGAGCAATTGCTTTATTTTTATGGCGGTGTTCCCGCCCCATCGGCCACGCATCGACGCGTGGGAAATTGTCCCATGGGAGCGGATCAGCCGCTGGTCGGTGGCCCCGACAGCTCTCCGGGCGGGAAGCTGCCTGCGTCTGGGTGGCACATCCGCCCCAAAGAGGGAGGCCGCACAGCTGCGGCCGCCATTTTATTTTAATATTCAGCCAACTCTGAATTTGGTCCGGCAATGGTGGCCGTGGGTTTGGCCGGGCCGCCTGCATCCCCTCTTGGGTACTGGACCACTGGCCCAGCTGAAACCCTCCCTGGTGGCCCAGTGGGCCTAACTAAACTCAGCAGAACTCGCTGCAGCCCTCCCCTTTCGGCCCATTGTGTCCGCGCTGGCCGACAAAGAGCTACCCAGCCTAATCCCACTTTCCAGCTCTGGGTCCGTAGCCCTGTGGGTTACGGCACTTCAGGTGCACATCCAAGTACTTTTTAAATGTGGTGAGGGTTTCTGCCTCGACCCCCCTTTCAGGCCGTGAGTTCCAGACCCCCACCACCCTCTGGGTGAAAAATGTTCTCCTCAAATCCCCTCTAATCCTTCTACAAATTATTTTAAATGTATGCCTCCTGGTTATTGACCCCTCTTGCGAAGGGAAATAGGTCCTTCCTATCCACTCTATCTAGACAAATTGAGAAGTTGGAAAAAAGATTCACAAGGATTATACCAGAACTATGAGATTATAACTATCGGGAAAGATTAAACAGCCTGGCACACTTTTCTATAGAAAACACAACACTGAGGTGATGTGATTCTTTTGCCAAGGTGACATAAAAAAAAACCTTTTTACGCAGCGAGTGGTTAGGATCTGGAATGCACGGCCTGAAAGGGTGGTGGAGGCAGATTCAAGTGTGGCTTTCAAAAGGGAGTTGGATAAATACCTGATATTTTTTTGCAGGGCTATGGGGAAAGGGCAGTGGAGTGGGACTGGCTGAGGTGCTCTTGCAGAGAGCCGGCACGGGCTCGACGGGCCGAATGGCCTCCTTCCGTGCGGTAACCATTCTATGATCCAATGGGGAATTCAGGAGAAACTTCTTTACCCAGAGAGTGGTGAGAATATTGAACACTACCATAGGGAGGGGTTGAGGCGACTAGCACAGATGCATTTAAGGGGAAGCTGGATAAATACATGAGGGAGAAAGGAATAGAAGGATATGGTGATGGTTGGATGAAGAGGGGTGGGAGGGGGCTCGTGTGGATCATAAGCCCCAGCACGGACCCGCTGGGCCAAATGGCCTGTTTCTGTGCCGTAACCTCTCTGTAATCTGAGTACTTTTTTCGTGAGGCCTGAATGATCCAACTTTCTCAGTCAATCTAACTTGCAGTTTCCACAAGCTCAACCAACTCCCTCATTTCTAGGCATAACGTCGAGAGCCCACTATCAACAAGGGTAGACACTGACGACGAGGTCCAACACTGCCTTCAGTGCGCCAGCGCAGCCTTCGGTCGCCTGAGGAAGAGAGTGTTTGAAGACCAGGACCTCAAACCCGGCACCAAGCTCATGGTCTACAGGGCAGTAGTGATACCGCCTGTATGGCTCAGAGACATGGACTATGTACAGAGGCACCTCAAAACACTAGAGAAGTACCACCAGCGCTGCCACCGCAAGATCCTGCAAATGCATTGGCAGGATAGACGCACCAACGTCAGTGTTCTTGCTCAGGCCAACATCCCCAGCATCGAAGCACTAACCACCCTTGATCAGCTCTGCGTGCCTGATACGAGACTCCCAAAGCAAGCGCTCTACTCAGAGCTCCGACACGGCAAGCGAGTCCCAGGTTTCAAGGACACCCTCAAAACGCATCATTCCCACCGACACCTGGGAATCCCTGGCCCACGACTGCCCAAAGTGGAGGAGAAGCATCCGGGAAGGCGCCGAACACTTTTGAGTCTCTTTGATGGGAGCACGCGGAAGCCAAGCGTAAACAGCGGAGGGAGCACATGGCAAATCGAGCACCCAGCCACCTGTCCCTCTAACCACCGTCTGCCCACCCGTGACAGAGACTGTAGGTCCCGCATTGGACTCATCAGCCACCTGAGAACTCATTAACGTGGAAGCAAATCATCCTCGACTCCGAGGGACTGCCCAAGGCGGCGGCATGAAATACGCATGAGTAGTCTACACACAGCCCAACGACAGAGCACTGGTGCAAGGCTCCTTCTCAACAGCCATTCACACAACACACCATGGCCCAGTGAGTTGCACCAACTGGCCTGGTACGGAGGCTGCCATGGGCAAGGAGGGCCCAGATTCAATCCCTGGTTTGTGCTCGGCTTACTGATCTCAACTGGGCTACAATTAGCATTGCTGCTCTTCAACTAGAGAGGCGGCAGCAGAGGGAGAGAAATCAGCCGAGGCCCCCACTACTAACTGCTACCCAGTGTCAGCCGCGGCTCAGTGGGTAGCACTCTCTCACCTCACAGTCAGAATGTTGTGGGTTCAAGTCCTATTCCAGAGACTTCAGCACACACATGCACCTCGACATTCCCAATGCCAGTACTGAGGGAGTGCTGCACTGTTAGAGGTGCCGTTTTTCGGCTGCGATATTAAACCGAAGCCCTGTCGCCCTCTCAGGTGGACGTAAAGGATTCCACCGCCCTATTCGAAGATAAGCAGGGGCAGTTACAGAGTAAATCCCCCTCTACACTGTCCCATCAAACACTCCCAGGGCAGGTATAGCACAGGGTTAGATCCAGAGTAAAGCTCCCTCTACACTGTCCCATCAAACACTCCCAGGGCAGGTACAGCACAGGGTTAGATACAGAGTAAAGCTCCCTCTACACTGTCCCATCAAACACTCCCAGGGCAGGTACAGGGGGTTAGATACTGAGTAAAGCTCCCTCTACACTGTCCCATCAAACACTCCCAGGGCAGGTACAGCATGGGGTTAGATACAGAGTAAAGCTCCCTCTACACTGTCCCATCAAACACTCCCAGGGCAGGTACAGCACGGGGTTAGATACAGAGTAAAGCTCCCTCTACACTGTCCCATCAAACACTCCCAGGGCAGGTACAGCACGGGGTTAGATACAGAGTAAAGCTCCCTCTACACTGTCCCATCAAACACTCCCAGGACAGGTACAGGGGGTTAGATACAGAGTAAAGCTCCCTCTACACTGTCCCATCAAATACTCCCAGGGCAGGTGCAGCACGGGGTTAGATACAGAGTAAAGCTCCCTCTACACTGTCCCATCAAACACTCCCAGGACAGGTACAGCACGGGTTAGATACAGAGTAAATCCCCCTCTACACTGTCCCATCAAACACTCCCAGGACAGGTACAGGGGGTTAGATACAGAGTAAAGCTCCCTCTACACTGTCCCATCAAACACTCCCAGGGCAGGTACAGGGGGTTAGATACAGAGTAAAGCTCCCTCCACACTGTCCCATCAAACACTCCCAGGACAGGTACAGCACGGGGTTAGATACAGAGTAAAGCTCCCTCTACACTGTCCCATCAAACACTCCCAGGACAGGTACAGCACGGGTTAGATACAGAGTAAATCCCCCTCTACACTGTCCCATCAAACACTCCCAGGACAGGTACAGGGGGTTAGATACAGAGTAAAGCTCCCTCTACACTGTCCCATCAAACACTCCCAGGGCAGGTACAGGGGGTTAGATACAGAGTAAAGCTCCCTCCACACTGTCCCATCAAACACTCCCAGGACAGGTACAGCACGGGGTTAGATACAGAGTAAAGCTCCCTCTACACTGTCCCATCAAACACTCCCAGGGCAGGTACAGCATGGGTTAGATACAGAGTAAAGCTCCCTTTACACTGTCCCATCAAACACTCCCAGGGCAGGGACAGCACGGGGTTAGATACAGAGTAAAGCTCCCTCCACACTGTCCCATCAAACACTCCCAGGACAGGTACAGCACGGGGTTAGATACAGAGTAAAGCTCCCTCTACACTGTCCCATCAAACACTCCCAGGGCAGGTACAGCATGGGTTAGATACAGAGTAAAGCTCCCTTTACACTGTCCCATCAAACACTCCCAGGGCAGGGACAGCACGGGGTTAGATACAGAGTAAAGCTCCCTCTACACTGTCCCATCAAACACTCCCAGGGCAGGTACAGGGGGTTAGATACAGAGTAAAGCTCCCTCCACACTGTCCCATCAAACACTCCCAGGGCAGGTACAGGGGGTTAGATACAGAGTAAAGCTCCCTCTACACTGTCCCATCAAACACTCCCAGGGCAGGGACAGCACGGGGTTAGATACAGAGTAAAGCTCCCTCCACACTGTCCCATCAAACACTCCCAGGGCAGGTACAGCACGTGGTTAGATACAGAGTAAAGCTCCCTCTACACTGTCCCATCAAACACTCCCAGGGCAGGTACAGGGGGTTAGATACAGAGTAAAGCTCCCTCCACACTGTCCCATCAAACACTCCCAGGGCAGGTACAGCACGTGGTTAGATACAGAGTAAAGCTCCCTCTACACTGTCCCATCAAACACTCCCAGGGCAGGTACAGGGGGTTAGATACAGAGTAAAGCTCCCTCTACACTGTCCCATCAAACACTCCCAGGGCAGGTACAGCACGGGGTTAGATACAGAGTAAAGCTCCATGTGCCCAGGGAGGTGTCCCTGCCGCAGCAGCCCCTCGCCCCGCGTGCTCCGGTTACGATCACTGACCTGTGTGGAGGAGGACGTGCCGGTTGAGGACCCGCTTGTGCGCCGTGGCGAAGTCGCACTCGCCACACTTATGGATCTTCTCGTTGGCGTGCATCTTGCCCACGTGGTCGTTGAACTCCACCGGGTTGAAGGTCTTGTACGGGCAGAAGCGGCAGGCCAGCTCCTCGCTGCCCGGGTGGCCCCGGCGCTTGTGGCGGCGGAAGGCGTGCTTGTTGGAGCAGACGAAGTCGCAGTGGTCGCAGTGGAAGGCGTAGTGGGTGCGGCGGTGGGCCTCCATGCCCGCCTCCGTGCCGAAGAGCGAGCCGCAGGTGCGGTAGCGGCACTCCACCGCCCGGGCGCCATGCGCCTCCTTCAGGTGGCGCAGGAAGTCCTTGCGCTCCTCCGCTGTGTAGCCGCAGCCCCCCTTGAAGCAGGCCAGGGGCCGCCGCTCCTCCTTGTGGCTCTTCATGTGCTCCTTGAGCGCGTTGCTGACAGTGAACTTCTCCTCGCACGCCGGGCACGAGTACACGTCCGAGTAGAAATTGGTGGTGTTCTCGTGCATGCTGGCCATGTGGCGGTTCAGCGAGTTGCGCTCCACCGCGCTGTAGTCGCACAGCGGGCAGTGGTGGCTCTTCTCGCCCAGCTCCCGCATCAGGTGCACCTTCAGCTTGCCCTTGCTGGTGAAGAACTTCTGACAGTGGGGGCACTGAAGGCTGGGGTCCGGGAAGTGCAGGTGGAGGTGCTCGACCAAGTGGGTTCGCTTCTTGAAGCAGCGCTTGCATTCGGGGCAGATGTGAGTCTTGTACAGATGTTCCATTCCTTCCTGGACGTCAACTGGCACGCACCGTTTAAAAACAAACAAAAGAAACGAAAATTTCAAAGACGCCCAATGTAAATGCAAGTTATTTAGTGCACAGACCAAGATACATACACACACACAACCAGATATGTACTGAAGGCACATGCACGCACTCGAGGTACACGCACCGGCGCACGCACTCACTCAAGGTACACTCACGTATGCACACACTCAAGGTACACGCATTTACGCACACACTCAAGGTACACTCACGTACGCACACACTCAAGGTACACTCACGTACGCACACACTCAAGGTACACTCACGTACGCACACACTCAAGGTACACTCACGTACGCACACACCTGAGGTACACGCACATACGCTCACACACACACACTGAGGTGTCCGCCATACATCAGCGAGTAGCACTCTCTCACCTCTGAGTCAGAAGGTCTTGGGTTCGAGTCCCACCCCAGGGACTTGAGCACATAATCTAGGCTGACACTCCCAGTGCAGTGCTGAGGGAGCACTGCAATGTCGGAGGTGCCGTCTTTTGGACAAGACGTTAAACCAAGAGGTTAAACCTCTAAGGCGGGACGTAAAAGATCCCATGGCACTATTTTGAAGAACGCAAGGGGAGCTCTCCCCGGTATCTTGGGGCCAATATTTACTCCTCAACCAACAGATTATCCAGTCGTTCTCCCGTTGCTATTTGAGGGACCTTGCTGTGCACAAATTGGCTGCTGCGTTTCCGACAAGTCCAAATGTACTTCAATGGCTACAAAGTGCTTTGGGACCATCCTCAGGATGTGAAAGGCGCCATATAAATGCAAGTCCTTTCGGTCTTTAACAAAAACAGTTTCTCCGGTCATTATCACATTGCTGTTTGTGGGAGCTTGCTGTGCGCAAATTGGTTGCCGCATTTCCCACATTACAACAGTGCCTACACTTGAAAAGTGCTTCATTGGCTGTAAAGTGCCTCGAGACGTCCGGTGGTCATGAATGGCGCTACATAAATGCAAATCTCTCTTTCTTTACCTTTGAAGTGTCTCTCTCGGAAGGATTTGGTTTTGCTGCTGGCGTCTCCCTCCGAGCCCGTCTCTGACCCCTGCTCTTCCTCCTCACACACGGACCGTTTCCGCTTCCTGGGCCGCCTCTGCGCCGTACTGCTGCCTTCATCTATCACCCGCCTCCTTCCCTCTGGTTCATCGTTCTCCTCGGCAGCACTGCCGCTCTCGTCTACGGGGAAACAAACGGCCAGAATCACACACACACGAACCTCCCGGAAAGCGATGAGCATGACATTCCCTGTGGATTGGAAAGTTCCCCATGCAGCCTGCCTGCCAAGTATTGATATTGTGCATTTTAGTCATTCTTTTCTGCTCATCCACTTGTTCTACTAGAATTCAGGTTACATCGCGTCTACAGCATTCTGCCCAACAGGTCCATGCTTGTGTTTCGGCTCTGCCTGAACCTCCTCTTCATCGAACCCCATCAACATATCCTCTATTCCTTTCTCCCTCATTGTTTATCCAGCTTCCCCTTAAATGCATCGATACTATTCGCCTCAACCCCTCCCTGTGGCAGCGAGTTCCACATTCTCACCGCTCTCTGGGTAAAGAAGTTTCCCCTGAATTCCCCATTGGATTTATTAGTGACTCTCTTATATTGATGCCCCTAGTTTTGGTCTCCTCCACAAGTGGAAACGTCTTCTCTATGTCTACCATATCAAAGTCTTTCATTATCTTATAGATCTCTAATTAAGTCACCCCTCAGTCTTCTCTAATCTAGAGAAATTTGCCACAGCCCAGCCTGTCTTTCTTGATACTGTAGTACCATCTCAGCTCTGGTATCATTATAGTAAATCATTTTCTCCAGAGCCTCTATAATCCTTTTTATATTAAGAACGTAAGAAATAGGAGCAGGAGTCGGCCATTTGGCCCCCTGAGCCTGCTCCGCCGTTCAATAAGATCATGGCTGATTTGATCATGGACTCAGCTCCACTTACCTGCGCGCTCCCCATAACCCTTTACTCCCTTATCGCTCAAATAATATGGAGACCAGAACTGTGCACAGTAACTCCAAGGTTCTATACAAGTTTAACATAACTTCTCTGCTTCTCAAGTCAACCCCTCTAGAGATGCACCCCAGTGCCTGGCTTGCTTTTTTTTTTTTAAATGGCCTTCCTAACCTGCGTTGCTACTTTGTGATGTGTACCTGCATCCCCTTTGCTCCTCTTCCCCATTTAGATTCTTATTTTCCCAGAACTATGTGGCCTTACTATTTCTCCTACCAAAATGCACCGCCTCACACTTAATTACAGTGAAATTCATTTGCCAATTAAACACCTATTCTGCAGGTTTATTTCTGTATTTTGCTCCAGTCTTCCATTGTATTAACACCACCCAAGGTTTAAGATGTCAAAAGGTTACTCATATAGTGAGCATGCCAATTAGGAATACAAGTTGTTTTATCGCTGTGATTATCTACACGAACATTTTTGGGTCCTCTGCGCATGCTCGCGGTGTCCTGGAGCTGTGATTTCCTCGGCTCCGTGGGAGAACTGGACCTGTTGATGGCCAGGTGGGGGGGGGGGGAAGGAAAGACAGAAAAGAAGAGAGAGAGAGAGAGAGAGAAAAGAAAAGGAGAGAAAAGGAGAGAGAGAGAGAGAGAAAAGGAGAGAGAGAGAGAAAAGGAGAGAGAGAGAGAAAAGGAGAGAGAGAGAGAAAAGGAGAGAGAGAGAGAAAAGGAGAGAGAGAGAGAAAAGGAGAGAGAGAGAAAAGGAGAGAGAGAGAAAAGGAGAGAGAGAGAAAAGGAGAGAGAGAGAAAAGGAGAGAGAGAGAAAAGGAGAGAGAGAGAAAAGAAGAGAGAGAGAAAAGAAGAGAGAGAGAAAAGAAGAGAGAGAGAAAAGAAGAGAGAGAGAAAAGGAGAGAGAGAGAAAAGAGAGAGAGAAAAGAAGAGAGAGAGAAAAGAAGAGAGAGAGAAAAGGAGAGAGAGAGAAAAGAAGAGAGAGAGAAAAGAAAGAGAGAACGAAAAGAAAGAGAGAACAGAAGAAAGAGAGAACAGAAAAGGAGAAAGAGAGAGAGAAAAGGAGAAAGAGAAAAGAGAGAGAAAAGAAGAAAGGGAGAAAAGGAGAGAGAGAGAAAAGAGAGAGAGCGAGAGAGAGGAGAGAGAGAAAAAAAAGAGGGAATCGGTGGGGAAGAGGGAAGGGGGGATTGGAGGGGGACAGAAAGAGGGAATCGGAGGGGGAGAGAGAAAGAGAAAGGGGGATTGGAGGGGGACAGAGAGAGGGAATCGGAGGGGAAGAGAGAACGAGAGAGAGGGAATCGGAGGGGAAGAGAGAACGAGAGAGAGGGGAACAGAGATGAGGAGAGAACGGGAACACGAGAGAACGAGAGAGAACGAACAAGAGGGAGAGGTCAAGAACCGGGGGGGGGGGTGAAAGAGTACAGAGAGCACACTGGGGACAGGGGATAACAGAGATCCAGATCTGAAGGAGGGGATGGGATGAGAGCGAGAACATGATCCAGATGGTAAGACGGATCATGTTCTTCCAACCCGACCCCCTTCACATCTGTTCTCTCTCGCTCCCACCACCCCCGCCCCCCCACCTGCTTACACCTGGTTGATTTATTTGAACGTTTGGTGCTTGTGTGGCAAGTGACATCATTGGACTGGACGAAATCGGGAGGTCGCGACACTGGCACGATTCACTTCATTCCCAATAAACCTGTGAGCAATCCGTGACCCACACACAATCTATGGGGGAGGGAGGGGAAAGGTCGGGAACCTGTTGGAGAGGAAAGGTAAGAAATTCAGGGGTGTGAGGAAGGTTAGGAACTTGTTGGCTAGGATGGGAGGGAAGAACCTGTTTGGGGTGAAAGGAGGACGTAACCCCCAAGGGCGAGCCCAGTCTGTTCTATGTGAGTTCTGTTCTGTCTGGAGCAAGGCAGTCAGACTGGCACGATTTACACTTTGCAAACTAATTGATTCTTTAGGCAGGCAGGATTTAATTACACATTCCAGAGGAAGTGCTGGGTGTGTCTTGTCCTCCAAGGGGACCAATCAGCCAATCAAATGTTGCCTTCAAGGTGACCAATCAGACATCTGGTGTTGGAAATAAACACAACCTTCTTTTATATGAATGGCTATGGAGTTGAGCAACTTTTATAAAAAACCTGCTCAGTGGAGCCACCTAGGAGCCAGAACCCGCATTACATCGTGACAGGTCACATCACAAAACTAAATGGGATAACGTTGACATAACAATTTGCAATGGTAAAGGTTGACAAAAACTTGTGACAACGGGAAGTAATGTTTGTGAACAGGCAGTGCAAGATTTGTTTTAGCAATAAACTAGTCAATGTACATGGAGAGTGGAGACCCAGTATAGCCTTTGGCGGCCGTGCCTTCAGCTGCCCTGGGCTCCAAGCTCTGGAACTCCCTCCCTAAACCTCTCCACCTCTCTCTCAAAACCTAACCTACATGTCCCGATATGTTTTTATGTGGCTTGGTGTCAAATATTGTTTCAGAACACTCCTGTGAAGCAACGCGGGGTGTTTGACGATGGTAAAGGAGCTATATCAATGCAAGTTATTGTTGTTCAAGGCAACAATGGCAAAGCAGTATTTATTATCCAGCTCTAAGGGTCAACCACATAATGTATGACTGGAGTGACGGGTAGGCCAGACAGGGTAAGGACAGCAGGTCACCTTTCCTGAAGGGCATTAGTGAACCAGTTGGGGTTTGCAATCTCGTTGTGCGAGGCCCCTTGGGGAAGAGTGACCATAATATGGTGGAATTCTGCATTAGGATGGAGAATGAAACAGTTAATTCAGAGACCATGGTCCAGAACTTAAAGAAGGGTAACTTTGAAGGTATGAGGCGTGAATTGGCTAGGATAGATTGGCGAATGATACTGAAGGGGTTGACTGTGGATGGGCAATGGCAGACATTTAGAGACCGCATGGATGAACTACAACAATTGTACATTCCTGTCTGTCGTAAAAATAAAAAAGGGAAGGTGGCTCAACCGTGGCTATCAAGGGAAATCAGGGATAGCATTAAAGCCAAGGAAGTGGCATACAAATTGGCCAGAAATAGCAGAGAACCCGGGGACTGGGAGAAATTTAGAACTCAGCAGAGGAGGACAAAGGGTTTGATTAGGGCAGGGAAAATGGAGTACGAGAAGAAGCTTGCAGGGAACATTAAGACGGATTGCAAAAGTTTCTATAGATATGTAAAGAGAAAAAGGTTAGTAAAGACAAACGTAGGTCCCCTGCAGTCAGAATCAGGGGAAGTCATAACGGGGAACAAAGAAATGGCGGACCAATTGAACAAGTACTTTGGTTCGGTATTCACTGAGGAGGACACAAACAACCTTCCGGATATAAAAGGGGTCGGAGGGTCTAGTAAGGAGGAGGAACTGAGGGAAATCCTTATTAGTCGGGAAATTGTGTTGGGGAAATTGATGGGATTGAAGGCCGATAAATCCCCAGGGCCTGATGGACTGCATCCCAGGGTACTTAAGGAGGTGGCCTTGGAAATAGTGGATGCATTGACAGTCATTTTCCAACATTCCATTGACTCTGGATCAGTTCCTATGGAGTGGAGGGTAGCCAATGTAACCCCACTTTTTAAAAAAGGAGGGAGAGAGAAAACAGGGAATTACAGACCGGTCAGCCTGACATCGGTAGTGGGTAAAATGATGGAATCAATTATTAAGGATGTCATAGCAGTGCATTTGGAAAGAGGTAATATGATAGTGTACTGACATGGATTGAGAACTGGTTGTCAGACAGGAAGCAAAGAGTAGGAGTAAATGGGTACTTTTCAGAATGGCAGGCAGTGACTAGTGGGGTACCGCAAGGTTCTGTGCTGGGGCCCCAGCTGTTTACACTGTACATTAATGATTTAGATGAGGGGATTAAATGTAGTATCTCCAAATTTGCGGATGACACTAAGTTGGGTGGCAGTGTGAGCTGCGAGGAGGATGCTGTGAGGCTGCAGAGCGACTTGGATAGGTTAGGTGAGTGGGCAAATGCATGGCAGATGAAGTATAATGTGGATAAATGTGAGGTTATCCACTTTGGTGGTAAAAACAGAGAGACAGACTATTATCTGAATGGTGACAGATTAGGAAAAGGGGAGGTGCAAAGAGACCTGGGTGTCATGGTACATCAGTCATTGAAGGTTGGCATGCAGGTGCAGCAGGCGGTTAAGAAAGCAAATGGCATGTTGGCCTTCATAGCAAGGGGATTTGAGTACAGGGGCAGGGAGGTGTTGCTACAGTTGTACAGGGCATTGGTGAGGCCACACCTGGAGTATTGTGTACAGTTTTGGTCTCCTAACCTGAGGAAGGACATTCTTGCTATTGAGGGAGTGCAGCGAAGGTTCACCAGACTGATTCCCGGGATGGCGGGACTGACCTATCAAGAAAGACTGGATCAACTGGGCTTGTATTCACTGGAGTTCAGAAGAATGAGAGGGGACCTCATAGAAACATATAAAATTCTGACGGGGTTAGACAGGTTAGATGCAGGAAGAATGTTCCCAATGTTGGGGAAGTCCAGAACCAGGGGTCACAGTCTAAGGATAAGGGGTAAGCCATTTAGGACCGAGATGCGGAGGAACTTCTTCACCCAGAGAGTGGTGAACCTGTGGAATTCTCTACCACAGAAAGTTGTTGAGGCCAATTCACTAAATATATTCAAAAAGGAGTTAGATGAGGTCCTTACTGCTAGGGGGATCAAGGGGTATGGCGAGAAAGCAGGAATGGGGTACTGAAGTTGAATGTTCAGCCATGAACTCATTGAATGGCGGTGCAGGCTAGAAGGGCCGAATGGCCTACTCCTGCACCTATTTTCTATGTTTCTAAGTCAGCATGGATTTGTGAAAGGGAAATCATGCTTGACAAATCTTCTGGAATTTTTTGAGGATGTTTCCAGTAGAGTGGACAAGGGAGAACCAGTTGATGTGGTATATTTGGACTTTCAGAAGGCTTTCGACAAGGTCCCACACAGGAGATTAATGTGCAAAGTTAAAGCACATGGGGGTAGTGTGCTGACATGGATTGAGAACTGGTTGTCAGACAGGAAGCAAAGAGTAGGAGTAAATGGGGACTTTTCAGAATGGCAGGCAGTGACTAGTGGGGTACCGCAAGGTTCTGTGCTGGGGCCCCAGCTGTTTACACTGTACATTAATGATTTAGACGAGGGGATTAAATGTAGTATCTCCAAATTTGCGGATGACACTAAGTTGGGTGGCAGTGTGAGCTGCAAGGAGGATTCTATGAGGCTGCAGAGCGACTTGGATAGGTTAGGTGAGTGGGCAAATGCATGGCAGATGAAGTATAATGTGGATAAATGTGAGGTTATCCACTTTGGTGGTAAAAACAGAGAGACAGACTATTATCTGAATGGTGACAGATTAGGAAAAGGGCAGGTGCAAAGAGACCTGGGTGTCATGGTACATCAGTCATTGAAGGTTGGCATGCAGGTACAGTAGGCGGTTAAGAAAGCAAATGGCATGTTGGCCTTCATAGCGAGGGGATTTGAGTACAAGGGCAGGGAGGTGTTGCTACAATTGTACAGGGCCTTGGTGAGGCCACACCTGGAGTATTGTGTACAGTTTTGGTCTCCTAACCTGAGGAAGGACATTCTTGCTATTGAGGGAGTGCAGCGAAGGTTCACCAGACTGATTCCCGGGATGGCGGGACTGACCTATCAAGAAAGACTGGATCAACTGGGCTTGTATTCACTGGAGTTCAGAAGAATGAGAGGGGACCTCATAGAAACGTTTAAAATTCTGACGGGGTTAGACAGGTTAGATGCAGGAAGAATGTTCCCAATGTTGGGGAAGTCCAGAACCAGGGGACACAGTCTAAGGATAAGGGGGAAGCCATTTAGGACCGAGATGAGGAGGAATTTCTTCACCCAGAGAGTGGTGAACCTGTGGAATTCTCTACCACAGAAAGCTGTTGAGGCCAATTCACTAAATATATTCAAAAAGGAGTTAGATGAAGTCCTTACTACTAGGGGAATCAAGGGGTATGGTGAGAAAGCAGGAATGGGGTACTGAAGTTGCATGTTCAGCCATGAACTCATTGAATGGCGGTGCAGGCTAGAAGGGCCGAATGGCCTACTCCTGCACCTATTTTCTATGTTTCTATGTTCACTTTACAGGATCACAGAATAGAACGGCACAGAAAGAGGCCATTAAACCCATGGGTCTGCACCGGCTCTTTCGAAGAGCAAACCAGTCAGTCCAACTCGCCCGTTCTTTCCCCATATCCCTGCAATTTTTTCTCCTTCAAGTATTTATCCAATTCCCTTTTGAAGGGCACTATTGGTTCACTAGATTGATCCCTGGGATGAGAGGGCTGTCCTATGAGGCGAAATTGAGTAGATTGGATTCTAGAAGAATGAGGGGTGGTCTCATTGAAACATACAAGATTCTGAGGAGGATTGACAGGGTAGATGCAGGGAGGATGTTTCCCCCGGGCTGGGGAGTCTAGAACCAGGGGTCACAGTCTCCGGATAAGGGGTCGGCCATTCAGGACTGAGATGAAGAGAAATTTCTTCACTCAGAGGGTGGTGAATCTTTGGAATTCTCTGCCCCAGAGGGCTGTGGATGTTCAGTCGTTGAGTGTATTCAAGGCTGAGACAGATAGATGTTTGACACTAGGGGAAATCAAGGGATATGGAGATCGGGCGGGATGGTGGAGTTGAGGTCGAAGATCAGCCATGATCTTATTGAATGGCGGAGCAGGTTCGAGGGACCGTATGGCCTACTCCTGCTCCTAATTCCTCTGTACTTATTTATCTATTGAATCTGTATCCACCTCCCTGTCAGACAGTGCATTCCAAATATTACTTCATCTGGTGCCAAACCACAGTGGGATTTGAACTCTCAATCTCCTGGTCCTCAATCATAATCACTATTCTACTGTATACCGGTGGGAACAAGTGTGAGCGTCACGCGGTTAATAATGCGTAGTACCCACCAGAGTGCATGGTCAGGTGCTTCTTCAAAACCTTGCGGTAGCGGCTGGTGAAGTCGCACCGGTTGCAGCTGTACGCCGCTCTGTCTCGGTGTGCTGCGCCGTAGTGCTTGCTCAGGTCGCGGGGGCCGCAGGTCTTGAAGGGGCAGAGCCGGCACTTGAACTTCTTGGCCTTCAGCCGCCCCCGCTTCTTGTGCTGGGCGAAGAGCTTGGCGCTGGAGCAGGTGAAGTCGCACTGGTCGCAGCGGAACGGGGCGTGCCCGCGCCGGTGCTCCTCCATCTCCGCCGCGCTCGGGAACGCCGCCCCGCAGGCCCGGCGAGGGCAGAGGAAGACTTCGGCGCCGCCGCCGTGCGTGCCCTGGTGCTCCTTCAAGGCCCAGGCCCGGGAGAATTCCTGGCCGCAGACCGGGCAGGGGTACTTCTCCCGGCCGGGGTTTGCCGGTGGCTGGCCGTTTTCCTCGCCGCCTCGCTTCCTGTGCGCCGCCCGGGGCCGCTTCGCCCGCGACATGCCCTCGCCTCCGCGGCCGGGAGACCGAGGGCGCTTGGCGCTCGGCACGTGACGCAGCAGGTGATCGGCCAAAAGGTCCTGGTTCTCGAAGCTCACGTGGCATTGCTGGCAGCCGTAGAGTGCCTCCATTCGGATCGAAGCGTCTATGGGGGGGGGGGGAACAGAAACCGCCGGTCAGTTTGGCTCATTATTTAATCCAAGGGCCGGACTAGCAGCCGACGGCTTGCTCAAATGACATCACACGAGGCGCTGGGACTCGGCTCTGTGATTACCCTGGTCTGCTGAGGAACCTGGGTGTCCTTGTGCACGATACACAGAACGTTAACATGCAGCAACACAGCAAGCAATCACACCTCCCAAACCCGCGAACTCTACCAACAAGAAGAGCAAAGACAGCAGGAGCATGGAAGCACCACCACCTCCAAGTCTCACACACACAAGAACATAACATAAGAAAATTAGGAGCAGGAGAAGGCCATTCGGCCCCTTGAGCCTGCTCCGCTATTACATAAGAACATAAGAAATAGGAGCAGGAGGCGGCCATAAGGCCCCCCGAGCCTGCTCTGCCAGTCAACACGATCATGGCTGATCTGATCATGGACTTACGTCCACTTCACTGCCCACTCCCCATAACCCTTATCCCCTTATCATTTAA
Organism: Pristiophorus japonicus; assembly: GCF_044704955.1. Lineage (NCBI taxonomy): Eukaryota > Metazoa > Chordata > Chondrichthyes > Pristiophoridae > Pristiophorus > Pristiophorus japonicus. Next base: position 5,272,304 of record NC_091979.1, read on the forward strand.
GAAACTGTCTATTTCTGCCTTAAATTTATTCAATGTCCCAGCTTCCACAGCTCTCTGAGGCAGCGAATTCCACAGATTCACAACCCTCAGAGAAGAAATTTCTCCTCATCTCAGTTCTAAATGGGTGGCCCCTTATTCTAAGATCGTGCCCCCTAGTTCTAGTCTCCCCCAACAGTGAAAATATCCTCTCGGCATCCACCTTGTCAAGGCCCCTCATAATCGTGTACTGGTCCCATCGCCACCAGAACCGGTTCCAATGTCGCAGGAATTTGAATCCCACCCTTCTGCACCACTCCTCAAGCCACGTATTAACATAAGAACATAACATAAGAATTAGGAACAGGAGTAGGCCATCTAGCCCCTCGAGCCTGCTCCGTCATTCAATAAGATCATGGCTGATCTGGCCGTGGACTCAGCTCCACTTACCCGCCCGCTCCCCGTAACCCTTAATTCCCTTATTGGTTAAAAATCTATCTATCTGTGACTTGAATACATTCAATGAGCTAGCCTCAACTGTTTCCTTGGGCAGAGAATTCCACAGATTCACAACCCTCTGGGAGAAGAAATTCCTTCTCAACTCGGTTTTAAATTGGCTCCCCCGTATTTTGAGGCTGTGCCCCCTAGTTCTAGTCTCCCCGACCAGTGGAAACAACCTCTCTGCTTCCATCTTGTCTATCCCTTTCATGATTTTAAATGTTTCTATAAGATCACCCCTCATCCTTCTGAACTCCAACGAGTAAAGACCCAGTCTACTCAATCTATCATCATAAGGTAACCCCCTCATCTCCAGAATCAGCCTAGTGAATCGTCTCTGTACCCCCTCCAAAGCCAGTATATCCTTCTTTAAGTAAGGTGACCAAAACTGCACGCAGTACTCCAGGTGCGGCCTTACCAATACCCTATACAGTTGCAGCAGGACCTCCCTGCTTTTGTACTCCATCCCTCTCGCAATGAAGGCCAACATTCCATTCGCCTTCCTGATTACCTGCTGCACCTGCAAACTAACTTTTTTGGGATTCACGCACAAGGATCCAAAACGAGTTTCATGCACAAGGACCCCCAGGTCCCTCTGCATCTCAGTATGTTGTAATTTTTCCCCATTCAAATAATATTCCCTTTTACTGTTTTTTTTCCCCCAAGGTGGATGACCTCACACTTTCCGACATTGTATTCCATCTGCCAAACCTTCGCCCATTCGCTTAACCTATCCAAATCTCTTTGCAGCCTCTGTGTCCTCTACACAACCCGCTTTCCCACTAATCTTAGTGTCATCTGCAAATTTTGTTACACTACACTCTGTCCCCTCTTCCAGGTCATCTATGTATATTGTAAACAGTTGTGGTCCCAGCATCGATCCCTGTGGCACACCACTAACCACCGATTTCCAACCATTTATCCCGACTCTCTGCTTTCTGTTCGCCAGCCAATTCTCTATCCATGCTAATACATTTCCTCTGACTCCGCGTTCCTCTATCTTCTGCAGTAACCTTTTGTGTGGCACCTTATCGAATGCCTTTTGGAAATCTAAATACACCACATCCATCGGTACACCTCTATCCACCATGCTCGTTAAATCCTCAAAGAATTCCAGTAAATTAGTTAAACATGATTTCCCTTTCATGAATCCATGCTGCGTCTGCTTGATTGCACTATTCCTATCTAGATGTCCCGCTATTTCTTCCTTAATGATAGCTTCAAGCATTTTCCCCACTACAGATGTTAAACTAACCGGCCTATAGTTACCTGCCTTTTGTCTGCCCCCTTTTTTAAACAGAGGCGTTACATTAGCTGCTTTCCAATCTGCTGGTACCTCCCCAGAGTCCAGAGAATTTTGGTAGATTATAACGAATGCATCTACTATAACTTCCGCCATCTCTTTTAATATCCTGGGATGCATTTCATCAGGACCAGGGGACTTGTCTACCTCGAGTCCCATTAGCCTGTCCAGCACTACCCCCCTAGTGATAGTGATTGTCTCAAGGTCCTCCCTTCCCACATTCCCGTGACCAGCAATTTTTGGCATGGTTTTTGTGTCTTCAACTGTGAAGACCGAAGCAAAATAATTGTTTAAGGTCTCAGCCATTTCCACATTTCCCATTATTAAATCCACCTTTCTCATCTTCCACGGGACCAACATTTACTTTAGTCACTCTTTTCCGTTTTATATATATCTGTAAAAGCTTTCACTATCTGTTTTTATGTTTTGCGCAAGTTTACCTTCAAAATCTATCTTTCCTTTCTTTATTGCTTTTTTAGTCATTCTTTGCTGTTGTTTAAAATTTTCCCAATCCTCTAGTTTCTCACTAACCTTGGCCACCTTCTACGCATTGGTCGATGATTTGATACTCTCCTTTATTTCCTTGGTTATCCACGGCTGGTTATCCCTTCTCTTACCGCCCTTCTTTTTCACTGGAATATATTTTTGTTGCGCACTATGAAAGAGCTCCTTAAAAGTCCTCCACTGTTCCTCATTGTGCCACCGTTTAGTCTGTGTTTCCAGTCTACTTTAGCCAACTCTGCCCTCATCCCACTGTAGTCCCCTTTGTTTAAGCATAGTACACTCGTTTCTGACACAACTTCCTCACCCTCAATCTGTATTACAAATTCAACCATACTGTGATCACTCATTCCGAGAGGATCTTTTACTAGGAGATCGTTTATTTTTCCGGTCTCATTACACAGGACCAGATCCAAGATAGCTTGCTTCCTTGTCGGTTCTGTTACATACTGTTCTGAGAAACAATCCCGTATGCATTCTATGAATTCCTCCTCCAGGCTACCCCGTGCGATTTGATCAATCGATATGTAGGTTAAAATCCCCCATGACTACTGCCGTTCCTTTTTCACATGCCTCCATTATTCCCTTGATTATTGCCCGCCCCACCATGAAGTTATTATTTGGGGGCCTATAAACTACGCCCACCAGTGACTTTTTCTCCTTACTATCTCTAATCTCCACCCACAATGATTCATCATTTTGTTCATTAGAGCCAATATCGTCTCTCACAACTACCCTGATATCATCCTTTATTAAGAGAGCTACCCCACCTCCTTTCCCTTCTTGTCTATCTTTCCGAATCGTCAGATACCCCTGTATGTTTAATTCCCAGTCTTGGCCACCCTGCAATCATGTTTCTGTAATGGCCACCAAATCATGCCCATTTGTAATGATTTGTGCCGTCAACTCATTTACTTTATTTCGAATGCTGCGTGCATTTCGGTAGAGTGTTTTAATCCTAGTTTTTAAACCATGATTTTTAGTTTTGACCCCTCCTGCAGCCCCTTTATATTCCGTGGTCCTTTTTGTTTTTTGCCTTGGGTTTCTCTGCCCTCCACTTTTACTCATCTCCTTTCTGTCTTTTGCTTTTGTCTCCTTTTTGTTTCCCTCTGTCTCCCTGCATTGGTTCCCATCCCCCTGCCATATTAGTTTAACTCCTCCCCAACAGCATTAGCAAACACTCCCCCTAGGACATTGGTTCCGGTCCTGCCCAGGTGCAAACCGTCCGGTTTGTACTGGTCCCACCTCCCCCAGAACCTGTTCCAATGCCCCAGGAATTTGAATCCCTCCCTGCTGCACCACTGCTCAAACCACGTATTCATCTGTGCTATCCTGCGATTCCTACTCTGACTAGCACGTGGCACTGGTAGCACTCCCGAGATTACTACTTTTGAGGTCCTACTTTTTAATTTAGCTCCTAGCTCTTTAAATTCGTCTCGTAGGACCTCATCCCTTTTTTTACCTATGTCGTTGGTACCAATGTACACCACGACAACTGGCTATTCTCCCTCCCTTTTTAGAATGTCCTGCACCCGCTCCGAGACATCCTTGACCCTTGCACCAGGGAGGCAACATACCATCCTGGAGTCTCGGTTGCGGCTGCAGAAACGCCTATCTATTCCCCTTACAATTGAATCCCCTATCACTATTGCTCTCCCACTCTTTTTCCTGCCCTCCTGTGCAACAGAGCCAGCCACGGTGCCATGAACTTGGCTGCTGCTGCCCTCCCCTGATGAGTCATCCCTCTCAACAGTACTCAAAGCAGTGTATCTGTTTCATCTGAGCTATCCTGCGATTCCTACTCTGACTAGCACATGGCACTGGTAGCAATCCTGAGATTACTAGTTTTGAGGTCCTACTTTTTAATTTAGCTACTAGCTCCCTAAATTCGTCTTTTAGGATCTCATCCTGTTTTTTAACCTGTACTTTTGGTACCTATATGCACCACGACAACTGGCTGTTCACCCTCCCTTTTCAGAATGTCCTGCACCCGCTCCGAGACATCCTTGACCCTTGCAACAGGGAGGCAACATACTATCCTGGTGTCTCGGTTGCGGCCGCAGAAACGCCTATCTATTCCCCTTACAATCGAATCCCCTATCACTATAGCTCTCCCACTCTTGTTCCTGCCCTCCTGTGTAGCAGAGCCAGCCACGGTGCCATGAACTTGGCTGCTGCTGCTCTCCCCTGATGAGTCATCCCCCTCAACAGTACCTAAAGCGGTGTATCTGTTTTGCAGGGGGATGACCGCAGGGGACCCCTGCACTACCTTCCTTGCACTGCTCTTCCTGTTGGTCACCCATTCCCTATCTGGCTGTGTACCCTTTACCTGCGGTAAGACCAAAACCAAACCTGCATGCTGTATTCCAGGTGTGGCCTCATCAATACCCTGTATAACTGTAGCAAGACTTCCCTGCTTTTATACTCCATCCCCTTTGGAATAAAGGCCAAGATTCCATTGGCCTTCCTGATCACTTGTTGCACCTGCATACTATCCTTTTGCGTTTCATGCACAAGTACCCCCAGGTCCGGCAGTACGGCAGCACTTTGTAATCTTTCTCCATTTAAATAATAACTTGCTCTTTGATTTTTTTCTGCCAAAGTGCATGACCTCACACTTTCCAACATTATACTCCATCTGCCAAATTCTTGCCCACTCAACCTGTTAATGTCCTTTTGCAGATTTTTTGTGTCCTCATTACACATTGCTTTTCCTCCCATCTTTGTATCATCAGCAAACTTGGCAACTTACACTCAGTCATTGTAAATAGTTGGGGTCCCAGCACTGATTCCTGCGGCACCCCACTCATTACTGATTGCCAACCAGAGAATGAACCATTTATCCCGACTCTCTGTTTTCTGTCAGCCAATCTTCTAACCATGCGAATATATTACCTCCAACCCCGTGAACTTTTATCTTGTGCAGTCACCTTTTGTGTGGCACTTTGTCAAATGCCTTCTGGAAGTCCAAATACACCACATCCACTGGTTCCCCTTTATCCACCCTGTTCGTTACAGCAAATTTGTCAAACATGACTTCCTCTTCACAAATCCATGCTGACTTTGCCTGACCAAATTTTGCTATTCCAAATGTCCTGTTACTGCTTCTTTAATAATGGACTCCAACACTTTCCCAACCACAGATGTTGGGCTAACTGGTCTATAGCTTCCTGCTTTTTGTCTGCCTTCTTTTTTGAATGGGGGCATTACATTTGCAGTTTTCCAATCTGCTGGGACCTCCCCAGAATCCAGGGAATTTTGGTAAATTACAACCAATGCATCCACAATCCCTGTCGCTACGTCTCTTAAAACCCTAGGACACAAGCCATCAGGTCCAGGGGATTTATCTGCCTTTAGTCCCATTATCTTACTGAGCACCGCCTCCTTAGTGATTGTGATTGTGTTAAGTTCCTCCCCCCCTATAGCCCCTTGACTATCCACTGTTAGGATATTGTTTGTGTCCTCTACCGTAAAAACTGATACAAAATATTTGTTCAGAGTTTCTGCCATCTCCATGTTCCCCATTACTAATTCCCCGGTCTCGGCCTCTGCGGGACCCACATTTACTTTAGCCACTCTTTTCCTTTTTATATATCTATAGAAACTCTTACTATCTGTTCTTAGATTTTGTGCTAGTTTACTTTCATAGTCTATCTTCCCTTTCCTAATCATTTTTTTGGTCATTCTTTGCCGGCTTTTAAAAGCTTCCCAATCTTCTGTCCTCCCACTGGTTTTGGCCACTTTGTATGCCCTTGTTTTTAAAATCGGATCCGTCCTTTATTTCTTTAGTTAGCCCCGGATGGCTATCTTTTCTCTTGCACCCTTTCCCCCTCACTGGAATATATTTTTCTTGAGAGTTGTGAAATATCTCTTTAAATGTACACCACTGTTCATCAACCAGCCCACACTTCAATCTATTTTCTCAGTCCACTTTAGCCAATTCTGCCCTCATACCTTCATCATCTCCTTTATTTAAGCTTAGTACGCTGGTTAGAGATCCAACTTTCTCACCCTCCATCTGAATTTGAAACTCAATCATGCTATAATCACTCATTCCAAGGGGATCCTTGACTAGGAGATTGTTTATTAATCCTGTCTCATTACAAAGGACCAGATCTCGGATAGCCTGCCCCCTGGTTGGTTCCGTTACATACTGCTCAAGGAACCCGTTCCTTATGCACTCTATGAACTCTGCCTCAAGGCTACCCTGACCAATTTGATTTGTCCAATCAATATGGAGGTTAAAATCACCCATGATTATTGCTGTTCCCTTTTCACAAGCCCCCATTATTTCCTGGTTTATGCTCCGACCAACAGAGTTGCTACTGTTAGGGGACCCATATACTACGCCCACGTGACTTTTTCCCCTTATTATTCCTTATCTCCACCCAAACTATTTCAACATCCTGATCCTTTGAGCATATATCGTTTCTCACTATTGCAGTGATTCCATTTTTTAAAATCAATATAGCGTTACCCCACCTCCATTTCCTTTCTGTCTGTCCTTCCGGATTGTCTAATACCCGTGAATATTTAATACCCATTCAATGAGACCACGGCTGATCACCTACCTCAACTCCACTTTCCCACCCGATCCCCATATCCCTTGATTCCCTTAATATCCAAAAATCGATCGATCTCTGTCTTGAATATACTCAACGACTGAGCCTCCACGGCCCTCTGGGGCAGAGAATTCCAAAGATTCACCACCCTCCGAATGAAGAAATTTCTCCTCATCTCAGGCTGACCCCTTATCCGGAGACTGTGACCCCTGCTTCTAGACTCCTCAGCCAGAGGAAACATCCTCTCTGCATCTAACCTGTAAGAATTCTGTATATTTCAATGAGATCACCTCTCATTCTTCTAAACTCTCGAGAATATAGGCCCAGTCTGCTCAATCTCTCCTCATAGGACAATCCTCCCATCCCAGGAATCAGTCTGGTGAACCTTCGTTGCACTCCCTTCTATGGCAAGTATATCCTTCCTTAGGTAAGGAGACCAAAACTGTACACAGTACTCCAGGTGCGGTCTCACCAGGGCCCTATATAATTGCAGTAAGACATCTTTACTCTTATACTCAAATCAATGACTCCCATCCTGACTTGGAAGTATATCGCCGTTCCTTCATTATCGCTGGGTAAAAAATCCTGGAACTCCCTCCCTAACAGCACTGTGGGAACAATAAATGCCGGCCTTGCCAGCGACGCCTACATCCCAAAAATGAATTTTAAAAATGGTATAGAAGCCTTTACTGCACTTAGGAGTTGGAGTACAAGAGTAAGGAACTTTTACGACAATTGTAGAGGGCTTTGCTGAGCCAACACCTAGAGTACTGTGCACAGTTTTGGTGTTCTTACCTTCCTGGCTGGTCGGACTCCCATTCTGGTGGCGAAGAGTCCCATTTACCTCATAGGTCCCTTATCGTCAGAAACTGTTCCGCACCGCAGGAAGGATATAGAAACATAGAAATTTACAGCGCAGGAGGAAGCCATTTCGGCCCATTTTGTCCACATCGGCCGACAAAGATTACATATAAACCCATGAACAATGGCGGAAAGGCAAAGAGCACCCAGCCCAACCAGTCCGCCCCACACAACTGCGACACCCCTTACACTGAAACATTCTACACTCCACTCCAACCGGAACCATGTGATCGACTGGGAGAGGCAAAAACAGGGCTGAAAGGGTTGCATTATGAGGACAGTTTGCACAGACTGGGCTTGTATTGCAAGGGGGATAGAGTATAAAGCAGAGAAGTCCTGCTACAACTGTACAGGGTATTGGTGAGGCCACACCTGGAGTACTATGTACAGTTTTGGTCTCCGTATTTAAGGAAGAATATACTTGCGTTGGAGGCTGTTCAGAAAAGGTTCACTCGGTTGATTCCGGAGATGAAGGGGTTACTTATGAAGATAGGTTGAGGAGGTTGGGCCTCTACACATTGGAGTTCAGAAGAATGAGAGGTGATCTTATCCAAACATATAAGATAATGAGGGGGCTCGACAAGGTGGATGCAGAGAGGATATTTCCATTCATAGGGGAATCTAGAACTAGGGGACATCTCAGAATAAGGGGTCGTCCATTTAAAACTGAGATGAGGAGGAATTTCTTCTCTCAGAGGGTTGTAAATCTGTGGAATTCTCTGCCCCAGAGAGCTGTGGAGGCTGGGTCATTGAATATATTTAAGGCGGAGATAGACAGATTTTTGAATGATAAAGGAGTCAAGGGTTATGGGGAGTAGGCAGGGAAGTGGAGTTGAGGCCATGATCAGATCAGCCATGATCTTACTGAATGGTGGAGCAGGCTCGAAGGGCCGAATGGCCGACTCCTGCTCCTATTTCTTATGTGCTTATGTATTCGCTCGAGTGTTGAAGATTAAGGAGTGATCTACTTGAGGTGTTTAAGATGATTAAAAGGAGTTGATAGGGTAGATAGAGAAACTATTTCCTCTGGCGGGGGAGTCCAGAACAAGGGGGTGTATCCTTAAAAATAGAACCAGGCCATTGAGGGGTGATGTCAGGAAGCACTTCTTCACACAAAGAGCAGTGGGAATCTGGAACTCACTCTCCCAAAAAGCTGTTGAGGCCGGGGGGTCAATTCATCGTCTCAAACCTGAGATTGGTTGATTTTTGTTGGGTAAGGGTATTAAGGGTTACAGCACCAAGTAGATTGAGTTACGGTACAGATCGACTATGATCTAATCGAATAGCGGAACAGGCTGCAGGGGCTGAAAGGCCTCTCCTGTTCCTATCATTGAGATCAGATCACTCCAGCTGTGCAATAGGTTCCACACTCACACACAAGCGGCCATCCTTTTTGTATATCGAGTGTTAAAAAAACGACTTATGCAGTGCCTTTCACAACCTCAGGACTTCCCAAACGCTTTACAGCCAATGAAGGCGTTTTTTGAAGTGTAGTCACTATTGTAATGTAGGAAACGCGGCAGTCAATTTGCGCACAGCAAGCTCCCACAAACAGCAATTGATAACAACCAGATAATCTGTTTTTTAGTGATGTTGATTGAGGGATAAATATTGGCCCCAGGACACCGGGGAGAATTCCCCTGCTCTTCTTCAAAATAGTGGCCGTGGGATCTTTTACATCCACCCAAGAGTGAAGATTTATGTGCTCAAGTCCCTGGAGTGAGACTTGTACCCACAACCTTCTGACTCAGAGGTGAAGGAGCTACCCACTGAGCCACAGCTGACACTATGAAGTACAGATTGAACCTCCCTTATCCAGAACTCCCTTATCCGGAACTATCCCTCGTCCAGAACCATTCCTGGCCAGAACTCCGCCATGAACAAATTGGAAGTCCTTCCTCGTTGCCAACTCCCGCAATCGCTGGGGGATCCTGCAATCCACCGCCGCCGCCCCCCTCCCCCCCATGATCTCTCTGCCGCACCCCCAGCCCCAAGCCAGCCAGCCCAGATATCCCCTTGCTCAGTACTTGTACCATCCAATTTAAGGTGACCACCTCTCATCCGGAAAAATCCCTTATCCAGAACAGGTCAGGTTCCGAGGGTTCCGGATAAGGGAGATTCAACCGTTAGCTGCTATCCAGTGTAAGCAGATACTAGCGGCCAGGACTGTAAAAGCTACACGTACATTATCCTTTGTGCTCCAGATCCCATTTTCAATCATAGGAACATTGAAGGAGCGCAGAGATCTCGGGGATGGGGTGGGGTTGTGGGGACGGAGGAGATGACATAGATCGGGAGGGGCGAGGCCACGGAGGGATTTGAATACAAGACTGAGAATTTTTAAAAATCGAGGCGTTTCCAGACTGGGAGCCAATGTTGGTCAGCAGGCACATTGGGTGATAGGTGAACGAGACTTGGTATGAGTTGGGACACAGGTTGCCGAGTTTTGGATGAGGTGAAGTTTACAAAGGATGGAAGATGCGAGGCTAGCCAGGAGAACAGTGGAATAGTTGGGTCTGGAGGTAACAAAGGCATCGGTACAATTGACCCCCACATACCAGGGCTATGAAACGATTAGTTAGGGTTCCCGCTCACATAAGAACATAAGAAATAGGAACAGGAGTAGGCCATACGGCCCCTCGAGCCTGCTCCGCCATTTAATACAATCATCGCTGATCTGATCATGGACTCAGGTCCACTTCCCCGCCCGTTCCCCATAACCCCTTATCGTTTAAGAAATTGTCGATTTCTGTCTTAAGTTTATTCAATGTCCCAGCTTCCACAGCTTTCTGAGGCAAAGAATTCCACAGATTTACAACCCTCAGGCGAATAAATTTCTCCTCATCTCTGCTTTAAATGGGCAGCCCCTTATTCTAAGACCATGCCCTCTAGTTCTAGTCTCCCCATCAGTGGAAACATCCTCTCTGCATCCGCCTTGTCAAGCTTCCTCATAATCTTATAAGTTTCGATAAGATCACCTCTCATTCTTCTGAATTCCAATGAGTAAAGGCCCAACCTACTCAACCTTTCCTCATAAGTTCACCCCCTCATCTCCGGAATCAACCGACTGAAACTTCTCTGAACTGCCTCCAAAACAAATATATCCTTTCGTAAATATGGAAACCAAAACTGCACGCAGTAGTCCAGGTGTGGCCTCACCAATACCCTGTATAGCTGTAGCAAGTCTTCCCAGCTTTTATTCTTCATCCCCATTGCAATAAAGGCCAAGATACCATTGGCCCACGAACCTATTGATGTGGCTACTGAAGGGGGGAGCACAGGCATGATGGGCCGAATGGCCTCCTGCTTTTGGGTAAAAGTATCAACCGTGACTCAGTGGGCAGCCTCTGAGTCAGAAGGTTGTGGGTTCACGTCCCACTCCAGGGACTTGAGCTCATAACTCTAGGCTGACACTCCCAGTGCAGTGCTGAGGGAGTACTGCACTGTCTGAGGTGCCATCTTCTGGATGAGACGTTAAACAGAAGCCCCATCTGCCCTCTCAGGTGGATGTAAAAGATCCCACGGCCACTATTTCAAAGAAGAGCAGGGGGAGTACTCCCTGCTGTCCTGGGGCCAATATTTATCCCTCAATCAACTTAACAAAAAACAGATTATCTGGCCATTATCACATTGCTGATTGTGGGAGCTTGCTTGTGTGCAAATTGGCTGCCGCGTTTCCTACATTACAACAGTGACTGCACTCCAAAAAGTACTTCATTGGCTGTAAAGCGCTTTTGGGAAGTTCGATGGATGTGAAAGGTGCTATATAAATGCAAGTCTTTCTTTCTTTGGATTCGAGGGTAGCTAATGTAACACCACTTTTTAAAAAAGGAGGGAGAGAGAAAACAGGGAATTATAGACCGGTTAGCCTGACATCGGTGGTGGGGAAAATGCTGGAATCAATTAGTAAAGATGTAATAGCAGCACAATAGGAGCGGTGCAAGTCAGCATGGCTTTATGAAAGGGAAATCATAGAAAGATAGAAATTAGGTGCAGGAGTAGGCCATTCGGCCCTTCGAGTCTGCACCACCATTCAATAAGATCATGGCTGATCATTCAACCTCAGTACCCCATTCCTGCTTTCTCTCCATACCCCTTGATCCCTTTGGCCGTAAGGGCCATATCGAACTCCCTTTTGAATATATCTAATGAACTGGCATCAACAACTCTCTGAAGTAGAGAATTCCACAGGTTAACCACTCTCAGTGAAGAAGTTTCTCCTCATCTCAGTCCTAAATGGCTTACCCCTTATTCTTAGACTGTGACCCCTGGTTCTGGAACTCCCCAACATTGGGAACATTCTTCCTGCCTCTAACCTGTCCAATCCCGTCAGAATTTTATCTGTTTCTATGAAATTCCCTCTCATTCTTCTAAACTCCAGTGGATACAAGCCCACTTGATCCAGTCTCTCCTCATATGTCAATCCTGCCATCCCGGGAATCAGTCTGGTGAACCTTCGCTGTACTCGCTCAATAGCAAGAATGTCCTTCCTCAGATTAGGAGACCACAACTGAACACAATATTCCAGGCGAGGCCTCACTAAGGCTCTGTACAACTGCAGTAAGACCTCCCTGCTCCTATACTCAAATCCCCTCGCTATGATGGCCAACATGCCATTTAACTTCTTCACCGCCTGCTATACCTGCATGCTAACTTTCAATGACTGATGTACCATGACACCCAGATCTCGTTGCGTCTCCCCTTTTCCTAATCTGCTGCCATTCAGATAATAGAAACATAGAAACATAGAAAATAGGTGCAGGAATAGGCCATTCGGCCCTTCTAGCCTGCACCGCCATTCAATGAGTTCATGGCTGAACATGCAACTTCAGTACCCCATTCCTGCTTTCTCGCCATACCCCTTGATCCCCCTAGTAGTAAGGACTTCATCTAACTCCTTTTTGAATATATTTAGTGAATTGGCCTCAACAACTTTCTGTGGTAGAGAATTCCACAGGTTCACCACTCTCTGGGTGAAGAAATTCCTCCTCATCTCGGTCCTAAATGGCTTCCCCCTTATCCTTAGACTGTGTCCCCTGGTTCTGGACTTCCCCAACATTGGGAACATTCTTCCTGCATCTAACCTGTCTGACCCCGTCAGAATTTTAAACGTTTCTATGAGGTCCCCTCTCATTCTTCTGAACTCCAGTGAATACAAGCCCAGTTGATCCAGTCTTTCTTGATAGGTCAGTCCCGCCATCCCGGGAATCAGTCTGGTGAACCTTCGCTGCACTCCCTCAATAGCAAGAATGTCCTTCCTCAGGTTAGGAGACCAAAACTGTACACAATACTCCAGGTGTGGCCTCACCAAGGCCCTGTACAATTGTAGCAACACCTCCCTGCCCTTGTACTCAAATCCCCTCGCTATGAAGGCCAACATGCCATTTGCTTTCTTAACCGCCTGCTGTACCTGCATGCCAACCTTCAATGGCTGATGTACCATGACACCCAGGTCTCTTTGCACCTCCCCTTTTCCTAATCTGTCACCATTCAGATAATCGTCTGTCTCTCTGTTTTTACCACCAAAGTGGATAACCTCACATTTATCCACATTATACTTCATCTGCCATGCATTTGCCCACTCACCTAACCTATCCAAGTCGCTCTGCAGCCTCATAGAATCCTCCTTACAGCTCACACTGCCACCCAACTTAGTGTCATCCGCAAATTTGGAGATACTACATTTAATCCCCTCGTCTAAATCATTAATGTACAGTGTAAACAGCTGGAGCCCCAGCACAGAACCTTGCGGTACCCCACTAGTCACTGCCTTCCATTCTGAAAAGTCCCCATTTACTCCTACTCTTTGCTTCCTGTCTGACAACCAGTTCTCAATCCATGTCCGCACACTACCCCCAATCCCATGTGCTTTAACTTTGCACATTAATCTCTTGTGTGGGACCTTGTCGAAAGCCTTCTGAAAGTCCAAATATACCACATCAACTGGTTCTCCCTTGTCCACTCTACTGGAAACATCCTCAAAAAATTCCAGAAGATTTGTCAAGCATGATTTCCCTTTCACAAATCCATGCTGACTTGGACCTATCATATTACCTCTTTCCAAATGCACTGCTATGACATCCTTAATAATTGATTCCATCATTTTACCCACTACCGATGTCAGGCTGACCGGTCTATAATTCCCTGTTTTCTCTCTCCCTCCTTTTTTAAAAAGTGGGGTTACATTGGCTACCCTCCACTCCATAGGAACTGATCCAGAGTCAATGGAATGTTGGAAAATGACTGTCAATGCATCCACTATTTCCAAGGCAACCTCCTTAAGTACTCTGGGATGCAGTCCATCAGGCCCTGGGGATTTATCGGCCTTCAATCCCATCAATTTCCCCAACACAATTTCCCGACTAATAAGGATTTCCCTCAGTTCCTCCTCCTTACTAGACCCTCCGACCCCTTTTATATCCGGAAGGTTGTTTGTGTCCTCCTCAGTGAATACCGAACCAAAGTACTTGTTCAATTGGTCCGCCATTTCTTTGTTCCCCGTTATGACTTCCCCTGATTCTGACTGCAGGGGACCTACGTTTGTCTTTACTAACCTTTTTCTCTTTACATATCTATCGAAACTTTTGCAATCCGTCTTAATGTTCCCTGCAAGCTTCTTCTCATATTCCATTTTCCCTGCCCTAATCAAACCCTTTGTCCTCCTCTGCTGTGTTCTAAATTTCTCCCAGTCCCCGGGTTCTCTGCTATTTCTGGCCAATTTGTATGCCACTTCCTTGGCTTTAATGCTATCCCTGATTTCCCTTGATAGCCACGGTTGAGCCACCTTCCCTTTTTTATTTTTACGACAGACAGGAATGTACAATTGTTGTAGTTCATCCATGCGGTCTCTAAATGTCTGCCATTGCCCATCCACAGTCAACCCCTTCAGTATCATTCGCCAATCTATCCTAGCCAATTCACGCCTCATACCTTCAAAGTTAGCCTTCTTTAAGTTCTGGACCATGGTCTCTGAATTAACTGTTTCATTCTCCATCCTAATGTAGAATTCCACCATATTATGGTCACTCTTCCCCAAGGGGCCTCGCACAACGAGATTGCTAATTAATCCTCTCTCATTACACAACACCCAGTCTAAGATGGCCTCCCCCCTAGTTGGTTCCTCGACATATTGGTCTAAAAAACCATCCCTTATGCACTCCAGGAAATCCTCCTCTACCGTATTGCTTCCAGTTTGGTTAACCCAATCTATGTGCATATTAAAGTCACCCATTATAACTGCTGCACCTTTATTGCACGCACCCCTAATTTCATGTTTGATGCCCTCCCCAACATCACTACTACTGTTTGGAGGTCTGTACACAACTCCCACTAACGTTTTTTGTCCTTTGGTATTCTGCAGCTCTACCCATATAGATTCCACATCATCCAAGCTAATGTCCTTCCGAACTATTGCCTTAATTTGCTCCTTAACCAGCAATGCTACCCCACCTCCTTTTCCTTTTATTCTATCTTTCCTGAATGTTGAATACCCCTGGATGTTGAGTTCCCAGCCCTGATCATCCTGGAGCCACGTCTCCGTAATCCCAATCACATCATATTTGTTAACATCTATTTGCACAGTTAATTCATCCACTTTATTGCGGATACTCCTTGCATTAAGACACAAAGCCTTCAGGCTTGTTCTTTTAACACCCTTTGTCCTTTTAGAATTTTGCTGTACAGTGGCCCTTTTTGTTCTTTGCCTTGGGTTTCTCTGCCCTCCACTTTTCCTCATCTCCTTTCTGTCTTTTGCTTTTGCCTCCTTTTTGTTTCCCTCTGTCTCCCTGCATTGGTTCCCATCCCCCTGCCATATCAGTTTAAATCCTCCCCAACAGCACTAGCAAACACTCCCCCTAGGACATTGGTTCCGGTCCTGCCCAGGTGCAGACCGTCCGGTTTGTACTGGTCCCACCTCCCCCAGAACCGGTTCCAATGCCCCAGGAATTTGAATCCCTCCCTGCTGCACCACTGCTCAAGCCACGTATTCATCTGCACTATCCTGCGATTCCTACTCTGACTATCACGTGGCACTGGTAGCAATCCCGAGATTACTACTTTTGAGGTCCTACTTTTTAATTTAGCTCCTAGCTCCTTAAATTCGTTTCGTAGGACCTCATCCCTTTTTTTACCTATGTCGTTGGTACCAATGTGCACCACGACAACTGGCTGTTCTCCCTCCCTTTTTAGAATGTCCTGCACCCGCTCCGAGACATCCTTGACCCTTGCACCAGGGAGGCAACATACCATCCTGGAGTCTCGGTTGCGGCCGCAGAAACGCCTATCTATTCCCCTTACAATTGCACCCCATACCATTTGTCTTCGTCACCGCCTGCTGTACCTGCATGCCCACTTTCAGTGACTGATGAACCATGACACCCAGGTCTCGTTGCACCTCCCCTTTTCCTAATCTGCCACCATCCAGATAATATTCTGTCTTCCTGTTTTTGCCACCAAAGTGGATAACCTCACATTTATCCACATTATACTGCATCTGCCATGCATTTGCCCACTCACCTAACCTGTCCAAGTCACCCTGCATCATGTAAGTCATCATGCTTGACAAATCTTCTGGAATTTTCTGGAGGATGTAACTAGTAGAGTGGATAAATGAGAACCAGTGGATGTGGTGTATCTGGACTTTCAAAAGGCTTTTGACAAGGTCCCACACAAGAGATTGGTGCGTAAAATCAAAGCGCATGGTATTGGGGGTAATGTACTGACGTGGATAGAGAACTGGTTGGCAGACAGGAAGCAGAAAGTCGGGATCAGCGGGTCCTTTTCAGAATGGCAGACAGTGACTAGTAGAGTGCTGCAGGGCTCAGTGCTGGGACCCCAGCTCTTTACAATATACATTAATGATTTAGATGAAGGAATTGAGTGTAATATCTCCAAGTTTGCGGATGACACTAAAATGGGTGGCGGTGTGAGCTGTAAGAAAGACGCTAAGAGGCTGCTGGGTGACTTGGACAGGTTAGGTGAGTGGGCAAATGCATGTGTTGTATAATGTGGATAAATGTGAGGTTATCCATTTTAGGGGCAAAAACACGAAGGCAGAATATTATCTGGATGGCGGCAGATTAGGAAAAGGGGAGGTGCAACG
The DNA here is from genome assembly GCF_044704955.1 of Pristiophorus japonicus. NCBI lineage: Eukaryota > Metazoa > Chordata > Chondrichthyes > Pristiophoridae > Pristiophorus > Pristiophorus japonicus. The sequence continues at coordinate 5,289,105 of NC_091979.1, forward strand.
AGACCTGGGTGTCATGGTTCATCAGTCGCTGAAAGTGGGCATGCAGGTACAGCAGGCGGTGACGAAGACAAATGGCATGTTGGCCTTCATAGCTAGGGGATTTGAGTATAGGAGCAGGGAGGTCTTACTGCAGTTGTACAGGGCCTTGGTGAGGCCTCACCTGGAATATTGTGTTCAGTTTTGGTCTCCTAATCTCAGGAAGGACGTTATTGCTATTGAGGGAGTGCAGCGAAGGTTCACCAGACTGATTCCCGGGATGGCTGGGTTGTCATATGAGGAGAGACTGGATCAACTGGGCCTTTATTCACTGGAATTTAGAAGGATGAGAGGGGATGTCATAGAAACGTATAAAATTCTGATTGGACTGGACAGGTTAGATGCGGAAAGAATGTTCCCGATGTTGGGGAAGTCCAGAACCAGGGTACATAGTCTAAGGATAAGGGGTAGGCCATTTAGGACTGAGATGAGGAGAAATTTCTTCACTCAGAGAGTTGTTAACCTATGGAATTCCCTGCCGCAGAGTGTTGTTGATGCCAGTTCATTGGATATATTCAAGAGGGAGTTAGATATGGCCCTTACGGCTAAGGGGGTCAAGGGGTATGGAGAGAAAGCAGGAAAGGGGTACTGAGGGAATGATCAGCCATGATCATATTGAATGGTGGTGCAGGTTCGAAGGGCCGAATGGCCTACTCCTGCACCTATTTTCTATGTTTCTATGTTTCTTTTCAGGTTTGCTCTTCACGGACTCCTGCGGACAGTACACACACCTCCGTCATCACACTACTGCACCGAGAAAAGAGACCAAATTAAGGTACCTGACGGGTCGTGAGCTGCCTCCATCTTGGCGTCCCGCTGCGAGGTTTGCACGGGGTCCTTCCCGTCGCACTCTTGGCCGCTCTCCGACAGCTCCTGCGTGGACTCCACCGTCACCTCCAGGGTCACGGCATGCTGGGCGTCCTTGCCACCGGGTTCGTCCCCAAGATCGGCGCTCCGCCCGTCCGCCACCATAAGGTGTGCCACGTCCGTGCCAAAGCACCCATCGCCCTGGAGCACGTGCGGCCCTCCCCGCAGCTCAACGATGCCCTGGAGCGCGTAGTCCTGCTCGCCGACGAATTCCGTGTAGATGCTGCCATTGTCCTCTGTGCCTCCGCCCTGCTCTTCCATCTTGGCCTGGAAAGCCCTCGCTGCCCTCCAGTCGCTTTGGCCGTCGACACTTCCTGCTCACAATCGAGTCCTGTTGACACACAAAGGGTTTGGACAAGATTAAATAAAGAGAAACTCTTTCCGCAGGCAGGAGTGGTCGGTAACCAGAGGACACAGATTTAAGGGAATTGCCAAAAGAATCAAATGGAGGGGGTAAGAGAAAATTGGAAAACAACAAAGAGATCAGGGACTTCAGTTATGTGGATAAGCTGGGATTGTTCTCCTCAGAGCAGCGAAGTTAAGGGCAGATTTGATAGAGACGTTCAAAATCAGGAAGGATGATAAGAGTACATAAGGAGAAACGGTTTCCAGGGGCAGGAGGTTCGGTAACCAGATGGACACAGATTTAAGGTCATTGGCAAAAGAACCAGAGGGAAGATGAGGAGAATTTTTTTTTTTTTTAAACGCAGCGAGTTGTTGTGCAAGGGCAGTGGGAGCAGATTCAATAGTAAGCTTTCAAAAGGGGCAGAGGGGGGTGGGTGAAGGTAGCAGAGGTGAGGGGGGCAGGGGGCAGGGTGTGGGTGATGGGTGAGGGTGGGCAGTGGGTGAGGGAATGAGGGGGGGGGGCGCGAGGGAGGGGGCGAGGATAAAGGGGGCAGGGGGCGAGGAGGAAAGGGGGCAGGGGGAGAGGAGGAAAGGGGGGCAGGGGGCGAGGAGGAAAGGGGGCAGGGGGCGAGGAGGAAAGGGGGGCAGGGGGCGAGGAGGAAAGGGGGGCAGGGGGCGAGGAGAAAAGGGGGGCAGGGGGCGAGGAGAAAAGGGGGGCAGGGGGCGAGGAGGAAAGGGGGGCAGGGGGCGAGGAGGAAAGGGGGGGCAGGGGGCGAGGAGGATGAACAGATAGTTTGTGGGGGGCAGAGAATGAGGGAGGGGTGGGTGAGAGGCGGGTGTGGAAGGAGGTGAGGGAGGCAGGGGGTGAGGGGACTGAGGGGGGTACGGGGATGAAGGGGGTGGGGGGGACAGTGGGTGCAGGGGCGGGGGATGAGCAGGGATGGGGGGAAGGGGGTGAGAGGGCAGGGGGTGGGAGTGAGGGAGTGTGGGAGGGGGGAGTGAGAGTGAGGGAGTGTGGGAGGGGGGAGTGAGAGTGAGGAAGTGTGGGAGGGGGGAGTGAGAGTGAGGGAGTGTGGGGAGGGGGGAGTTGAGTGTGGGAGGGGGGAGTGAGGGAGTGTGGGGAGGGGGGAGTTGAGTGTGGGAGGGGGGAGTGACGGGAGTGAGGGAGTGTGGGGAGGGGGAGTGAGGGAGTGTGGGAGTGAGTGAGGGAGTGTGGGAAAGGGGGAGTTGAGTGAGGGAGTGTGGGGAGGGGGGAGTTGAGTGTGGGAGTGAGGGAGTGTGGGGAGGGGGGAGTTGAGTGTGGGAGTGAGGGAGTGTGGGGAGGGGGGGAGTTGAGTGTGGGAGGGGGGAGTGAGAGTGAGGGAGTGTGGGGAGGAGGGAGTTGAGTGTGGGAGTGAGGGAGTGTGGGAGGGGGGAGTTGAGTTTGGGAGTGTGGGGAGGGGGGAGTTGAGTGTGGGAGGGGGGAGTGAGAGTGAGGGAGTGTGGGGAGGGGGAGTGAGGGAGTGTGGGAGTGAGAGTGAGGGGAGGGGGGAGTTGAGTGAGGGAGTGTGGGGAGGGGGGAGTGAGGGAGTGTGGGAGTGAGAGTGAGGGAGTGTGGGGAGGGGGGAGTTGAGTGAGGGAGTGAGGGAGTGTGGGGAGGGGGGAGTTGAGTGTGGGAGGGGGGAGTGAGAGTGAGGGAGTGTGGGGAGGGGAGTTGAGTGAGGGAGTGTGGGGAGGGGGGAGTTGAGTGTGGGAGGGGGGAGTGAGAGTGAGGGAGTGTGGGGAGGGGGAGTTGAGTGTGGGAGGGGGGTGTGAGAGGAGAGTGTGGAGGGGGGAGTGGTGAGGTGGGAGGTGGGAGTGAGGGAGTGGGGGAGTGGGAGTTGAGTGTGGGAGGGGGGAGTGAGAGGAGGAGAGTGTGGGAGGGGGGAGTGGGGAGTGAGGGAGGGGGAGTGGGAGTGAGGAGGGAGGGTGAGAGTGAGGGGAGTTGGGGAGGGGGAGTTGAGGGAGTGTGGGGGGGGGAGTGAGGAGTGAGGGGAGGGGGGAGGTGAGTGGAGTGGGGAGGGGGAGTGGGGAGTGAGGGAGGGGGGAGTGAGGGTGGAGGGGGGGGAGTTGAGGAGGAGGGGGTGAGGTGAGGGAGGGGGGAGTGAGGTGAGGAGTGGGGGAGGGGGGAGTGAGAGTGAGGAGGGGGGGTGAGAGTGAGGGAGGGGGGAGTGAGAGGAGGGAGGGGGGAGTGAGAGTGAGGGAGGGGTGAGAGTGAGGGGGGAGTGAGAGTGAGGGGAGGGGGAGGGAGGTGAGGGGCGGGGGGAGTGAGTGAGGGAGGGGGGTGGAGTGAGGAGGGGAGGGGGAGTGAGAGTGAGGGAGGGGGAGTGAGAGTGAGGGAGGGGGGAGTGAGAGTGAGGGAGGGGGAGTGAGAGTGAGGGAGGGGGAGTGAGAGTGAGGGAGGGGGGAGTGAAGTGAGGGAGGGGGAGTGAGAGTGAGGGAGGGGGGAGTGAGGTGAGGGAGGGAGGGGGGAGTGAGAGTGAGGGAGTTAGGGGGGAGTGAGAGTGAGGGAGGGGGGAGTGAGAGTGAGGAGGGGGGAGTGAGAGTGAGGGGAGGGGGGAGTGAGAGTGAGGGAGGGGGGATGAGAGTGAGGGAGGGGGGAGTGAGAGTGAGGGAGGGGGGAGTGAGAGTGAGGGAGGGGGTGAGTGAGAGTGAGGGAGGGGGGAGTGAGAGTGAGGGAGGGGGGAGTGAGAGTGAGGGAGGGGGAGTGAGAGTGAGGGAGGGGGGAGTGAGAGTGAGGGAGGGGGGAGTGAGAGTGAGGGAGGGGGGAGTGAGAGTGAGGGAGGGGGGAGTGAGAGTGAGGGAGGGGGAGTGAGGGATGGGAGGGGGGGGAGAGTGAGGGAGTGTGGGGGGAGTGAAGGGGGGAGTGAGGGAGTGTGGGGAGGGGGGAGTGAGAGAGTGTGGGAGGGGGAGTGAGAGTGAGAGAGTGTGGGAGGGGGAGTGAGAGTGAGAGGTGGGGGGGGGAGTGAGAGTGAGGGAGTGTGGGAGGGGGGAGTGAGAGTGAGAGAGTGTGGGAGGGGGAGTGAGAGTGAGGAGGTGGGGGAGTGAGAGTGAGGGAGGGGGGAGTGAGAGTGAGGGAGGGGGGAGGAGAGTGAGGGAGGGGGGAGTGAGAGTGAGGGAGGGGGGAGTGAGAGTGAGGGAGGGGGGAGTGAGAGTGAGGGAGGGGGGAGTGGAGGTGAGGGAGGGGGGAGTGAGAGTGAGGGAGGGGGGAGTGAGAGTGAGGGAGGGGGGAGTGAGAGTGAGGGAGGGGGGAGTGAGAGTGAGGGAGGGGGAGTGAGAGTGAGGGAGGGGGAGTGAGAGTGAGGGAGGGGGGAGTGAGAGTGAGGGAGGGGGAGTGAGAGTGAGGGAGGGGGGAGTGAGAGTGAGGGGAGGGGGGAGTGAGAGTGAGGGAGGGGGAGTGAGAGTGAGGGAGGGGGGAGTGAGAGTGAGGGAGGGGGAGTGAGAGTGAGGGAGGGGGGAGTGAGAGTGAGGGAGGGGGAGTGAGAGTGAGGGAGGGGGAGTGAGAGTGAGGGAGGGGGAGTGAGAGTGAGGGAGGGGGAGTGAGAGTGAGGGAGGGGGGAGTGAGAGTGAGGGAGGGGGGAGAGTGAGGGAGTGAGGGAGGGGGGAGTGAGAGTGAGGGAGGGGGGAGTGAGAGTGAGGGGAGGGGGGAGTGAGAGTGAGGGAGGGGGGAGTGAGAGTGAGGGAGGGGGGAGTGAGAGTGAGGGAGGGGGGAGTGGAGAGTGGAGGGAGGGGGGAGTGAGAGTGAGGGAGGGGGAGTGAGAGTGAGGGAGTGGGGGGGGGAGTGAGAGTGAGGAGTGTGGAGG